>NC_134837.1:270247637-270433486 GCF_004210375.1 Tachypleus tridentatus
GTCTACAACTATTACAATTTCAGTTTTGAAGAAGATGAAACACAGAGTGGTTGAAAACATGAGTTCTACTACAGCAGATGCCCTTGGTCTAAGCAGAGCAATATTATGTAATGGTATGTTGAGAAGTTGTTCCTTACCAGTATAGAAACACTATTATGTGTAATGGTAAGGTGACATGCTTAGTTGTTGTTTACCAGTATAGAAACAGTATTATGTGTAATGGTAAGGTGACATGCTTAGTTGTTGTTTACCAGTATAGAAACAGTATTATGTGTAATGGTAAGGTGACATGCTTAGTTGTTGTTTACCAGTATAGAAACAGTATTATGTGTAATGGTAAGGTGACATGCTTAGTTGTTGTTTACCAGTATAGAAACAGTATTATGTGTAATGGTAAGGAGACAAATTTAGTTGTTGTTTACCAGTATAGAAACAGTATTATGTGCAATGGTAAGGTGACATGCTTAGTTGTTGTTTACCAGTATAGAAACAGTATTATGTGTAATGGTAAGGTGACAAATTTAGTTGTTGTTTACCAGTATAGAAACAGTATTATGTGTAATGGTAAGGTGACATGCTTAGTTGTTGTTTACCAGTATAGAAACAGTATTATGTGTAATGGTAAGGTGACATGCTTAGTTGTTGTTTACCAGTATAGAAACAGTATTATGTGTAATGGTAAGGTGACATGCTTAGTTGTTCCTTACCAGTATAGAAACAGTATTATGTGTAATGGTAAGGTGACATGCTTAGTTGTTGTTTACCAGTATAGAAACAGTATTATGTGTAATGGTAAGGTGACATGCTTAGTTGTTGTTTACCAGTATAGAAACAGTATTATGTGTAATGGTAAGGTGACATGCTTAGTTGTTGTTTACCAGTATAGAAACAGTATTATGTGTAATGGTAAGGTGACATGCTTAGTTGTTCCTTACCAGTATAGAAACAGTATTATGTAATGGTAAGGTGACATGCTTAGTTGTTCCTTACCAGTATAGAAACAGTATTATGTGTAATGGTAAGGTGACATGCTTAGTTGTTGTTTACCAGTATAGAAACAGTATTATGTGTAATGGTAAGGTGACATGCTTAGTTGTTGTTTACCAGTATAGAAACAGTATTATGTGTAATGGTAAGGTGACATGCTTAGTTGTTGTTTACCAGTATAGAAACAGTATTATGTGTAATGGTAAGGAGACAAATTTAGTTGTTGTTTACCAGTATAGAAACAGTATTATTTGTAATGGTAAGGAGACAAATTTAGTTGTTGTTTACCAGTGTAGATATTGTTATGTAATGGTAAGGAGACAAAGTTGTTGTTTACCAGTGTAGATATTGTTATGTAATGGTAAGGAGACAAAGTTGTTGTTTACCAGTGTAGATATTGTTATGTAATGGTAAGGAGACAAAGTTGTTGTTTACCAGTGTAGATATTGTTATGTAATGGTAAGGAGACAAAGTTGTTGTTTACCAGTGTAGATATTGTTATGTAATGGTAAGGAGACAAATTTAGTTGTTGTTTACCAGTGTAGAAACAGTATTATGGAGTGGTAAGGAAACAAATTTAGTTGTTGCTTACCAGTATAGAAACAGTATTATGGAGTGGTAAGGAAACAAATTTAGTTGTTGCTTACAGATGTAGATATTGCTTTGTAATGGTAAGGAAACAAATTTAGTTGTTGCTTACAGGTGTACAAATAATATTATAGAGTGGTAAGGAGACAAATTTAGTTGTTGCTTACAGATGTAGATATTGCTTTGTAATGGTAAGGAAACAAATTTAGTTGTTGCTTACAGGTGTAGAAACAGTGTTATGTAGTGGTAAGGAGACAACTTTAGTTGTTGTTTACAGGTGTAGAAACAGTGTTATGTAGTGGTAAGGAGACAAATTTAGTTGTTGTTTACAGGTGTAGAAACAGTGTTATGTAGTGGTAAGGAGACAAATTTAGTTGTTGTTTACAGGTGTAGAAACAGTGTTATGTAGTGGTAAGGAGACAAATTTAGTTGTTGTTTACAGGTGTAGAAACAGTGTTATGTAGTGGCAAGGAGACAAAGTTAGTTGTTGTTTACAGGTGTAGAAACAGTGTTATGTAGTAGCAAGGAGACAAATTTAGTTGTTGTTTACAGGTATAGAAACAGTGTTATGGAGTGGTAAGGAGACAAATTTAGTTGTTGTTTACAGGTGTAGAAACAGTGTTATGGAGTGGTAAGGAGACAAAGTTAGTTGTTGTTTACAGGTGTAGAAACAGTGTTATGTAGTGGTAAGGAGACAAATTTAGTTGTTGTTTACAGGTGTAGAAACAGTGTTATGTAGTGGCAAGGAGACAAAGTTAGTTGTTGTTTACAGGTGTAGAAACAGTGTTATGTAGTGGCAAGGAGACAAATTTAGTTGTTGTTTACAGGTGTAGAAACAGTGTTATGTAGTGGTAAGGAGACAAATTTAGTTGTTGTTTACAGGTGTAGAAACAGTGTTATGTAGTGGTAAGGAGACAAATTTAGTTGTTGTTTACAGGTGTAGAAACAGTGTTATGTAGTGGTAAGGAG
Organism: Tachypleus tridentatus; assembly: GCF_004210375.1. Classification (NCBI taxonomy): domain Eukaryota; kingdom Metazoa; phylum Arthropoda; class Merostomata; order Xiphosura; family Limulidae; genus Tachypleus; species Tachypleus tridentatus. Next base: position 270,250,182 of record NC_134837.1, read on the forward strand.
ACAAATTTAGTTGTTGTTTACAGGTGTAGAAACAGTGTTATGTAGTGGTAAGGAGACAAATTTAGTTGTTGCTTACAGGTGTACAAATAATATTATGGAGTGGTAAGGAGACAAATTTAGTTGTTGCTTACAGGTGTACAAATAATATTATGGAGTGGTAAGGAGACAAATTTAGTTGTTGCTTACAGGTGTACAAATAATATTATGGAGTGGTAAGGAGACAAATTTAGTTGTTGCTTACAGGTGTAGAAACAGTGTTATGTAGTGGTAAGGAGACAAATTTAGTTGTTGCTTACAGGTGTAGAAACAGTGTTATGTAGTGGTAAGGAGACAAATTTAGTTGTTGCTTACAGATGTAGATATTGCTTTGTAATGGTAAGGAGACAAATTTAGTTGTTGTTTACAGGTGTAGAAACAGTGTTATGGAGTGGTAAGGAGACAAAGTTAGTTGTTGTTTACAGGTGTAGAAACAGTGTTATGTAGTGGTAAGGAGACAAATTTAGTTGTTGTTTACAGGTGTAGAAATAGTGTTATGTAGTGGTAAGGAGACAAATTTAGTTGTTGTTTACAGGTGTAGAAACAGTGTTATGTAGTGGTAAGGAGACAAATTTAGTTGTTGTTTACAGGTGTAGAAACAGTGTTATGTAGTGGTAAGGAGACAAATTTAGTTGTTGTTTACAGGTGTAGAAACAGTGTTATGGAGTGGTAAGGAGACAAATTTAGTTGTTGTTTACAGGTGTAGAAACAGTGTTATGGAGTGGTAAGGAGACAAATTTAGTTGTTGTTTACAGGTGTAGAAACAGTGTTATGGAGTGGTAAGGAGACAAATTTAGTTGTTGTTTACAGGTGTAGAAACAGTGTTATGGAGTGGTAAGGAGACAAATTTAGTTGTTGTTTACAGGTGTAGAAACAGTGTTATGGAGTGGTAAGGAGACAAATTTAGTTGTTGTTTACAGTGTAGAAACAGTGTTATGGGTGGTAAGGAGACAAATTTAGTTGTTGTTTACAGGTGTAGAAACAGTGTTATGGAGTGGTAAGGAGACAAATTTAGTTGTTGTTTACAGGTGTAGAAACAGTGTTATGGATGGTAAGGAGACAAATTTAGTTGTTGTTTACAGGTGTAGAAACAGTGTTATGGTGGTAAGGAGACAAATTTAGTTGTTGTTTACAGGTGTAGAAACAGTGTTATGGATGGTAAGGAGACAAATTTAGTTGTTGTTTACAGGTGTAGAAACAGTGTTATGGGTGGTAAGGAGACAAATTTAGTTGTTGTTTACAGGTGTAGAAACAGTGTTATGGTGGTAAGGAGACAAATTTAGTTGTTGTTTACAGGTGTAGAAACAGTGTTATGGAGTGGTAAGGAGACAAAGTTAGTTGTTTTTTACAGGTGTAGAAACAGTGTTATGTAGTGGTAAGGAGACAAATTTAGTTGTTGTTTACAGGTGTAGAAACAGTGTTATGTAGTGGTAAGGAGACAAAGTTAGTTGTTGTTTACAGGTGTAGAAACAGTGTTATGTAGTGGTAAGGAGACAAATTTAGTTGTTGTTTACAGGTGTAGAAACAGTGTTATGTAGTGGTAAGGAGACAAATTTAGTTGTTGTTTACAGGTGTAGAAACAGTGTTATGTAGTGGTAAGGAGACAAATTTAGTTGTTGCTTACAGGTGTACAAATAATATTATGGAGTGGTAAGGAGACAAATTTAGTTGTTGCTTACAGGTGTAGAAACAGTGTTATGTAGTGGTAAGGAGACAAATTTAGTTGTTGCTTACAGGTGTAGAAACAGTGTTATGTAGTGGTAAGGAGACAAATTTAGTTGTTGCTTACAGGTGTAGAAACAGTGTTATGTAGTGGTAAGGAGACAAATTTAGTTGTTGTTTACAGGTGTAGAAACAGTGTTATGGAGTGGTAAGGAGACAAAGTTAGTTGTTGTTTACAGGTGTAGAAACAGTGTTATGTAGTGGTAAGGAGACAAATTTAGTTGTTGTTTACAGGTGTAGAAACAGTGTTATGGAGTGGTAAGGAGACAAATTTAGTTGTTGTTTACAGGTGTAGAAACAGTGTTATGGAGTGGTAAGGAGACAAATTTAGTTGTTGTTTACAGGTGTAGAAACAGTGTTATGGAGTGGTAAGGAGACAAATTTAGTTGTTGTTTACAGGTGTAGAAACAGTGTTATGGAGTGGTAAGGAGACAAATTTAGTTGTTGTTTACAGGTGTAGAAACAGTGTTATGGAGTGGTAAGGAGACAAATTTAGTTGTTGTTTACAGGTGTAGAAACAGTGTTATGGGTGGTAAGGAGACAAATTTAGTTGTTGTTTACAGGTGTAGAAACAGTGTTATGTAGTGGTAAGAGACAAATTTAGTTGTTGTTTACAGGTGTAGAAACAGTGTTATGTAGTGGTAAGGAGACAAATTTAGTTGTTGTTTACAGGTGTAGAAACAGTGTTATGTAGTGGTAAGGAGACAAATTTAGTTGTTGTTTACAGGTGTAGAAACAGTGTTATGTAGTGGTAAGGAGACAAATTTAGTTGTTGTTTACAGGTGTAGAAACAGTGTTATGTAGTGGTAAGGAGACAAAGTTAGTTGTTGTTTACAGGTGTAGAAACAGTGTTATGTAGTGGTGAGGAGACAAATTTAGTTGTTGTTTACAGGTGTAGAAACAGTTATGTAGTGGTGAGGAGACAAAGTTAGTTGTTGTTTACAGGTGTAGAAACAGTGTTATGTAGTGGTAAGGAGACAAAGTTAGTTGTTGTTTACAGGTGTAGAAACAGTGTTATGTAGTGGTAAGGAGACAAAGTTAGTTGTTGTTTACAGGTGTAGAAACAGTGTTATGTAGTGGTAAGGAGACAAATTTAGTTGTTGCTTACAGGTGTAGAAACAGTGTTATGTAGTGGTAAGGAGACAAATTTAGTTGTTGTTTACCAGTGTAGAAACAGTGTTATGGAGTGGTAAGGAGACAAATTTAGTTGTTGTTTACCAGTGTAGAAACAGTGTTATGGAGTGGTAAGGAGACAAAGTTAGTTGTTTACAGGTGTAGAAACAGTGTTATGTAGTGGTAAGGAGACAAATTTAGTTGTTGTTTACAGGTGTAGAAACAGTGTTATGTAGTGGTAAGGAGACAAATTTAGTTGTTGTTTACAGGTGTAGAAACAGCAGTGCTAGAATACAGGGTGCATTGATGTGGGTGGAGTACTCAGCAGTGCTAGAATAGAGGGTGCATTGATGTGGGTGGAGTACTCAGCAGTGCTGGAATAGAGGGTGCATTGATGTGGGTGGAGTACTCAGCAGTGCTAGAATAGAGGGTACATTGATGTGGGTGGAGTAATCAGTAGTCCTAGAATAGAGTGTATATTGATGTGGGTGGAGTACTCAGCATATCAAAGATTACCAAGATCATTTATGAGTGGTATAAAAGCATGTGAGACCAATGTTTAGATAGACAAAGGGAGAATTACAGAAGCAATACTATATAATAGTAAGGTGACGCATTAGATCTTGTGATTTGTAGCCTTGAACAGTTTCCATTAAGGAATGGTAATGGTTTATGTGATATAGTTTTTCACAGGTGTTAGTAGCTGAGAAGGAGCAAAACTGATCTGTTGTTCATTATATTTGTTTTCACATGGTTTCTAGGTGTTTAGTAATTCAGAATGAATTATAAACTTACTTGTTTTTATAGTTTTTCATATGGTTTCCAGGTGTTTGGTAATTCATAATGAATTAAAATTGTTTGTTGTTCAAGTTTTCACATTGTTTCCAGGTGTTTAGTAATTCAGAATGAAAGAAACTTGTTTGTTGTTATAGTGTTTCACTTGGTTTCCTGGTGTTTAGTAGTTTGGAATGAATAAAACTTTGTTGTTGTTATAGTTTCGCACATGGTTTCTAGGTGTTTAGTAATTAAGAATGAGTAAAACTTGCTTGTTATAGTTTTTCATATGCTTTCCAAGTGTTTAGTAATCCCGAATGAGTAAAACGTTCTTGTTATTATAGTTTTTCATATGGTTTCCAAGTGTTTAGTAATTAAGAATGAGTAAAACGTTCTTGTTATTATAGTTTTTCATATGGTTTCCAAGTGTTTAGTAATTAAGAATGAGTAAAACTTGCTTGTTATTATAGTTTTTCATATGGTTTCCAAGTGTTTAGTAATTAAGAATGAGTAAAACTTGCTTGTTATTATAGTTTTCATATGGTTTCCAAGTGTTTAGTAATTAAGAATGAGTAAAACTTGCTTGTTATTATAGTTTTTCATATGGTTTCCAAGTGTTTAGTAATCCCGAATGAGTAAAAGCGTTCTTGTTATTATAGTTTTCATATGGTTTCCAAGTGTTTAGTAATTAAGAATGAGTAAAACGTTCTTGTTATTATAGTTTTTCATATGGTTTCCAAGTGTTTAGTAATTAAGAATGAGTAAAACTTGCTTGTTATTATAGTTTTTCATATGGTTTCCAAGTGTTTAGTAATTAAGAATGAGTAAAACTTGCTTGTTATTATAGTTTTTCATATGGTTTCCAAGTGTTTAGTAATTAAGAATGAGTAAAACGTTCTTGTTATTATAGTTTTTCATATGGTTTCCAAGTGTTTAGTAATCCCGAATGAGTAAAACGTTCTTGTTATTATAGTTTTTCATATGGTTTCCAAGTGTTTAGTAATTAAGAATGAGTAAAACTTTCTTGTTATTATAGTTTTTCATATGCTTTCCAAGTGTTTAGTAATCCCGAATGAGTAAAACGTTCTTGTTATTATAGTTTTTCATATGGTTTCCAAGTGTTTAGTAATCCCGAATGAGTAAAACGTTCTTGTTATTATAGTTTTTCATATGGTTTCCAAGTGTTTAGTAATCCCGAATGAGTAAAACTTGCTTGTTATTATAGTTTTTCATATGGTTTCCAAGTGTTTAGTAATTAAGAATGAGTAAAACTTTATTTGTTTTTATAGGTTTTTACATAGTTTCCAGGGTTCTAGTGATTGTTCTTTATTATAATTGTTTTTCACAGCATCCATCAGCTTGATCACTTTCCATTTTCATTGTTTTATACGAGTAAAAGAAAATTCATATGTTGGTGGTGACAGCAATGTATATTACTAAGCTTCAGTAAAAATAAGTTCTTGTACAGATAGTTGTGTAAATTTTCCATTATGTGTTGTTTTGACAAAATGAATTTGTATTATACGTGTTTATGACATTGCAACAGATTGTGTGTGATGTGATGCCAAGTTATTTAAAGATTTGTTTTGTCATCATTGTCAGACAGCCTAGTAAAGAAGCTTGAAGAACTGGAAAGAAATGAACACATGTATAGGGGAATAACAGAGCACACAAAATCAGTGCTTAAAGCATTTTTTGATGTTTGTAAAGTCTACAGAGGTATGTATTCTCTTTTTCACTGATGTCAAAGTTACAACAGTCAAGTAACAAAGCATAAACACAATAGGGCTAAGTGAAAAGTGTTGAGTACAAAAACATTCTCTGTGTTTGGGTTTTGGATGTAAAACTAGTTGGATGAAGTGTTATACAAAACTTAGTTGTGGTGTTTGGAATGGTAGGTTTCTATCATAGGGATAGCAGGGGTGGTGTTGTGTTACTTTATGGAATGGTAGGTTTCTGTCATAGGGATAGCAGGGGTGGTGTTGTGTTACTTTATGGAATGGTAGGTTTCTGTCATAGGGATAGCAGGGGTGGTGTTGTGTTACTTTATGGAATGGTAGGTTTCTGTCATAGGGATAGCAGGGGTGGTGTTGTGTTACTTTATGGAATGGTAGGTTTCTGTCATACGGATAGCAGGGGTGGTGTTGTGTTACTTTATGGAATGGTAGGTTTCTGTCACAACGGATAGCAGGGGTGGTGTTGTGTTACTTTATGGAATGGTAGGCTTCTAACATTGAATAGCAGGGGTGGTGGTGTGTTACTTTATTGAATGGTAGGTTTCTAACATAGGATAGCAGGGATGGTGTTGTGTTACTTTATGGAATGGTAGGTTTCTAACAGAGGGATAGCAGGGCTGGTGTTGTGTTTCTTTATGGAATGGAAGGTTTCTATCATAGGGATAGCAGGGGTGGTGTTGTGTTACTTTATGGAATGGTAGGTTTCTAACATAGGATAGCAGGGGTGGTGTTGTGTTACTTTATTGAATGGTAGGTTTCTAACATAGGATAGCAGGGGTGGTGTTGTGTTACTTTATGGAATGGTAGGTTTCTATCATAGGGATAGCAGGGATGATGTGTTACTTTATGGAATGGTAGGTTTCTAACAGAGGGATAGCAGGGCTGGTGTTGTGTTACTTTATGGAATGGTAGGTTTCTAACAGAGGGATAGCAGGGCTGGTGTTGTGTTTCTTTACGGAATGGTAGGTTTCTATCACAGAGATAGCAGGGGTGGTGTTGTGTTACTTTATGGAATGGTAGGTTTCTAACAGAGGGATAGCAGGGCTGGTGTTGTGTTTCTTTATGGAATGGTAGGTTTCTATCATAGGGATAGCAGGGGTGGTGTTGTGTTACTTTATGGAATGGTAGGTTTCTATCATAGGGATAGCAGGGGTGGTGTTGTGTTACTTTATGGAATGGTAGGTTTCTGTCATAGGGATAGCAGGGGTGGTGTTGTGTTACTTTATGGAATGGTAGGCTTCTAACATTGAATAGCAGGGGTGGTGTTGTGTTACTTTATAAAATGGTAGGCTTCTAACATTGAATAGCAGGGGTGGTGTTGTGTTACTTTATGGAATGGTAGGTTTCTATCGTAGGGATAGCAGGGGTGGTGTTGTGTTACTTTATGGAATGGTAGGTTTCTATCGTAGGGATAGCAGGGGTGGTGTTGTGTTACTTTATGGAATGGTAGGTTTCTAACATAGGATAGCAGGGCTGGTGTTGTGTTACTTTATGGGATGGTAGGTTTCTAACCGAGGGATAGCAGGGGTGGTGTTGTGTTACTTTATGGAATGGTAGGTTTCTAACATAGGATAGCAGGGGTGGTGTTGTGTTACTTTATGGAATGGTAGGTTTCTATCATAGGGATAGCAGGGGTGGTGTTGTGTTACTTTATGGAATGGTAGGTTTCTAACAGAGGGATAGCAGGGCTGGTGTTGTGTTTCTTTATGGAATGGTAGGTTTCTATCATAGGGATAGCAGGGGTGGTGTTGTGTTACTTTATGGAATGGTAGGTTTCTAACAGAGGGATAGCAGGGCTGGTGTTGTGTTACTGTTTGAAATGGTGGGTTTCTAACATAAGGATGGTAGGTAGAGGTTAGATGTTACTGTTTGTATCATATTTAACACAGGGATGGCAGGTAGTAATGTATTATTTTAAATGACATGTCAGAAAGGATTGTGAATGATATTTTGTGTTTTTATAAAACTCTAGGTGGTTTTTGTAATGTATTAGAGAAAGGCAGTGGAACTCCATGTCTTTCTAAGAGAGGTTAAGTAAAGCATAATTTATACTTTATATTACAATCAGGTAATGGTACAAGTGTGTATACTATGTTTTGGAATGTTTTTTATATCTATTTTCAATATACTGAAAGAATCATAGATTTTATTAAACACATAATATAATGTGGTATGATGTACTATTTTATGTTAGTTTGGTAGCTTGCTCCATTTGTGTAAAACATCAAGTTTTATAAAAGAAAAAAGTTCAATTTTTAGCCACATAGTTAGTTCTTTATTTAAGGTTTTGGTGACGTATTTTCATCTATTGGTGTGAGAGAACCACAGAAAAGAGCCAGTGAAGCTTTTACGAGGTTCGTGAAGCTCATCGGTCAATGGAAAAATATGGGATTACACTTTTAAAACTGTCCGCCAGTAAGTTTGTAGTGTTTGTTTAGTAATTTTGTTTGCAGATAATGCATTGATCATCTGTTTTAACAGACTGCAACAGTTTGTGAAAAAACTAATTATGTGTATTGGATGATCTTGATAAGATAATGGATTCTAGGTTGGATGATCTTGATAAGATAATGGATTCTAGGTTATTGCTTGAAAGGCTAAATGTATAGTTTTCAGTAATACTATGCCTATGTACTTAGATCTGTTACCTTTAGGTAAAGTGTTTGAATTTTATTCAGTGTACCTGACTTTTAACTTAAGGGACATGAAGGTAAAACCAAATCATGATATGATTACTGCAGGTACTTAAATCGGTTTTTAATGTATTTTCTATTCAAGCAATTGTGTTTAGAATGTAATTCATAATTGACCTTCTACCAGATGCTAAATGACCTGAACACATACCTGAACAAAGCAGTACCGGACACGAGGCTGACCATGAAGAAGTATGTTGATGCCAAGTTTGAATATCTGGTAAGTGGAACATCCTTACGTACAGTCTTACTTCATAGATCATCACCATGTTTGCTAAGTGGAACATGTTAGAAAATCCTTACGTACAGTCTTACTTCATAGATCATCACCATGTTTGCTAAGTGGAACATGTTAGAAAATCCTTACGTACAGTCTTACTTCATAGATCATCACCATGTTTGCTAAGTGGAACATGTTAGAAAATCCTTACGTACAGTCTTACTTCATAGATCATCACCATGTTTGCTAAATGGAACATGTTAGAAAATCTTACGCACAGTCTTACTTCATAGATCATCACCATGTTTGCTAAATGGAACATGTTAGAAAATCCTTACGCACAGTCTTACTTCATAGATCATCACCATGTTTGCTAAGTGGAACATGTTAGAAAATCCTTACGCATTACAGTCTTACTTCATAGATCATCACCATGTTTGCTAAGTGGAACATGTTAGAAAATCCTTACGTACAGTCTTACTTCATAGATCATCACCATGTTTGCTAAGTGGAACATGTTAGAAAATCCTTACGTACAGTCTTACTTCATAGATCATCACCATGTTTGCTAAATGGAACATGTTAGAAAATCCTTACGTACAGTCTTACTTCATAGATCATCACCATGTTTGCTAAATGGAACATGTTAGAAAATCCTTACGTACAGTCTTACTTCATAGATCATCACCATGTTTGCTAAGTGGAACATGTTAGAAAATCCTTACGTACAGTCTTACTTCATAGATCATCACCATGTTTGCTAAGTGGAACATGTTAGAAAATCCTTACACGCACAGTCTTACTTCATAGATCATCACCATGTTTGCTAAGTGGAACATGTTAGAAAATCCTTACGTACAGTCTTACTTCATAGATCATCACCATGTTTGCTAAATGGAACATGTTAGAAAATCCTTACGTACAGTCTTACTTCATAGATCATCACCATGTTTGCTAAATGGAACATGTTAGAAAATCCTTACGCACAGTCTTACTTCATAGATCATCACCATGTTTGCTAAATGGAACATGTTAGAAAATCCTTACGTACAGTCTTACTTCATAGATCATCACCATGTTCCTTAATGTTTGACTAACGCACATGAAATATTTGTTTGTAGTTCTATATCCACAGAAGATAGATAGTTTGGTAGATGTCTGAAAATTAAAATATCACATTACACTATTGTTTTATATAACTTAGTCAAACTGTCTGTATCACAATATCATTATATGTAGCTTCCAGTCATAGTGTCTGTATTACATTACAGTGTCATTTTATGTAGCTTCCAGTCATAGTGTCTGTATTACATTACAGAGTCATTTTATGTAGCTTCCAGTCATAGTGTCTGTATTACATTACAGTGTCATTTTATGTAGCTTCCAGTCATAGTGCCTATATCACATTACAGTATCATTTTATGTAGCTTCCAGTCATAGTGCCTATATCACATCACAGTATCATTTTATGTAGCTTCCAGTCATAGTGTCTGTATTACATTACAGTGTCATTTTATGTAGCTTCCAGTCATAGTGTCTATATCACATCATATCATTTTATGTAGCTTCCAGTCATAGTGTCTATATCACATCATATCATTTTATGTAGCTTCCAGTCATAGTGCCTATATCACATCACAGTATCATTTTATGTAGCTTCCAGTCATAGTGCCTATATCACATCACAGTGTCATTTTATGTAGCTTCCAGTCATAGTGTCTGTATTACATTACAGTGTCATTTTATGTAGCTTCCAGTCATAGTGTCTGTATTACATTACAGTGTCATTTTATGTAGCTTCCAGTCAGTGTCTGTATTACATTACAGTGTCATTTTATGTAGCTTCCAGTCATAGTGTCTGTATTACATTACAGTGTCATTTTATGTAGCTTCCAGTCATAGTGTCTGTATTACATCATAATATCATTTTATGTAGCTTCCAGTCATAGTGTCTGTATCACATCATAATATCATTTTATGTAGCTTCCAGTCATAGTGTCTATATCACATCATATCATTTTATGTAGCTTCCAGTCATAGTGTCTATATCACATCACAGTGTCATTTTATGTAGCTTTCAGTCATAGTGTCTGTATCACATCACAGTATCATTTTATGTAACTTCCAGTCATAGTGTCTGTATCACATCACAGTATCATTTTATGTAACTTCCAGTCATAGTGTCTGTATCACATCACAGTATCAATTTATGTAACTTCCAGTCATAGTGTCTGTATCACATCACAGTATCATTTTATGTAACTTCCAGTCATAGTGTCTGTATCACATCACAGTATCATTTTATGTAACTTCCAGTCATAGTGTCTGTATCACATCACAGTATCATTTTATGTAACTTCCAGTCATAGTGTCTGTATCACATCACAGTATCAATTTATGTAACTTCCAGTCATAGTGTCTGTATCACATCACAGTATCATGTTATGTAACTTCCAGTCATAGTGTCTGTATCACATCACAGTATCATTTTATGTAACTTCCAGTCATAGTGTCTGTATCACATCACAGTATCATTTTATGTAACTTCCAGTCATAGTGTCTGTATCACATCACAGTATCATTTTATGTAACTTCCAGTCATAGTGTCTGTATCACATCACAGTATCATTTTATGTAACTTTCAGTCATACTGTCTAAAAGTAAAAGAAATGGATGATGAAGAATACACTTATCAAGCACTTCAAGAACCTTTGTACAGAATTGAAACAGGAAACTATGAGTACAGGTGAGTTTTAATAACATTAAAACTATGAGTGAAGGTGTGTTTTAATAAGTAACATTAAAACTATGAGTGAAGGTGTGTTTTAATAAGTAACATTAAAACTATGAGTACAGGTGTGTTTTAATAAATAACATTAAAAATGTGAGTACAGGTGAGTTTAATAAATAACATTAAAACTATGAGTACAGGTGAGTTTAATAAATAACATTAAAACTGTGAGTACAGGTGTGTTTAATAAGTAACATTAAAACTGTGAGTACAGGTGTGTTTAATAAGTAACATTAAAACTGTGAGTACAGGTGTGTTTAATAAGTAACATCAAAACTGTGAGTACAGGTGTGTTTAATAAGTAACATCAAAACTGTGAGTGCAGGTGTGTTTAATAAGTAACATCAAAACTGTGAGTACAGGTGTGTTTAATAAGTAACATCAAAACTGTGAGTACAGGTGTGTTTAATAAGTAACATCAAAACTGTGAGTACAGGTGTGTTTAATAAGTAACATCAAAACTGTGAGTACAGGTGTGTTTAATAAGTAACATCAAAACTGTGAGTGCAGGTGTGTTTAATAAGTGACATCAAAACCGTGAGTGCAGGTGTGTTTAATAAGTGACATCAAACCGTGAGTGCAGGTGTGTTTAATAAGTGACATCAAAACTGTGAGTGCAGGTGTGTTTAATAAGTGACATTAAAACTGTGAGTGCAGGTGTGTTTAATAAGTGACATTACAACCGCGAAAGTGCAGGTGTGTTTAATAAGTGACATTACAACCGCGAGTGCAGGTGTGTTTAATAAGTGACATTACAACCGCGAGTGCAGGTGTGTTTAATAAGTGACATTACAACCGCGAGTGCAGGTGTGTTTAATAAGTGACATTACAACCGCGAGTGCAGGTGTGTTTAATAAGTGACATTACAACTGCGAGTGCAGGTGTGTTTAATAAGTGACATTACAACTGCGAGTGCAGGTGTGTTTAATAAGTGACATTACAACTGCGAGTGCAGGTGTGTTTAATAAGTGACATTACAACTGCGAGTGCAGGTGTGTTTAATAAGTGACATTACAACTGCGAGTGCAGGTGTGTTTAATAAGTGACATTAAAACTGCGAGTGCAGGTGTGTTTAATAAGTGACATTAAAACTGCGAGTACAGGTGTGTTTAATAAGTAACATTAAAACTGAGTACAGGTGAGTTTTAACAACATTAAAACTGTGAGTACAGGTGTGTTTAATAAGTGACACTAATAATCAGAAAAGTTTTATTACTTTTGAAAAGTTAAGAAAAATTGTATTTAGATAAAATTTTATATTATGTATCAATTTTCTGTAATATTGTACCATATTACACAATTTACATCTTGTTTGTAACAAAACTCATAGTCCAGTGGTTAAGACATTCAACACTCAATCTGAAGGCCACTTGTTTGTTTCCTCAACACCTGTATGGTTGCTGAAAGGGCTGGTCAACCACAAACATTTTGGGATTAACTCTATCTGTACAGGCTTAGTCAATTTGTCTGAGATTATGACCCAAAAACTCTTCAGTGTTTCTGTTACCGTAACATCTAATATTTTGTTTCCTTGCTGTAACGTCTAATATTTTGTTTCCATCCTATACCCTCTATTATTTTGCAGGCTTTTAATAAATATTGTCTTTCATAGAAAAAAAACAGAATTATTAGTAAATATATAAAGTCAAATTGTGTCGACCGGTTTAAGTGCAAAGTAATTTGCATGATGATATTACAAACATCTATGTTCTTAGAGCATCATATACTTGGACTACTTGTGAACTCACCTAGTGAAAAATTATTTTTCTCTATACTTCCTAATCTAGCCCAACTAGTTTCTTGTCTTCATATTTTAATTACTTTTATAATAATAATAAAGAATGTATGTGGAAACATACCTTAGTAACTGATTCCTACCTTTTCTTTATACTTCTGATCACTTGTTTATTTAGAACTTGGCTGTTTCTCCTACCGATCACTTGTTTATTTAGAACTTGGCTGTTTCTCCTACTGATCACTTGTTTATTTAGAACTTGGTTGTTTCTCCTACTGATCACTTGTTTATTTAGAACTTGGTTTGTTTCTCCTACTGATGAGTTATTTAGAACTTGGCTGTTTCTCCTACTGATGAGTTGTTTATTTAGAATTTGGCTGTTTCTCCTACTGATCACTTGTTTATTTAGAACGTGGTTGTTTCTCCTACTGATCACTTGTTTATTTAGAACGTGGCTGCTTCTCCTACTGATCACTTGTTTATTTAGAACTTGGCTGCTTCTCCTACTGATCACTTGTTTATTTAGAACTTGGCTGTTTCTCCTACTGATCACTTGTTTATTTAGAAATTGGTTGTTTCTCCTACTGATCACTTGTTTATTTAGAACTTGGCTGTTTCTCCTACTGATCACTTGTTTATTTAGAACTTGGCTGTTTCTCCTACTGATCACTTGTTTATTTAGAACTTGGCTGTTTCTCCTACTGATCACTTGTTTATTTAGAACTTGGCTGTTTCTCCTACTGATCACTTGTTTATTTAGAACTTGGTTTGTTTCTCCTACTGATGAGTTATTTAGAACTTGGCTGTTTCTCCTACTGATGAGTTGTTTATTTAGAATTTGGCTGTTTCTCCTACTGATCACTTGTTTATTTAGAACGTGGTTGTTTCTCCTACTGATCACTTGTTTATTTAGAAATTGGTTGTTTCTCTTACTGATCACTTGTTTATTTAGAACTTGGTTGTTTCTCCTACTGATCACTTGTTTATTTAGAAAGTGGTTGTTTCTCCTACTGATCACTTGTTTATTTAGAACTTGGTTGTTTCTCTTACTGATCACTTGTTTATTTAGAACTTGGTTGTTTCTCTTACTGATCACTTGTTTATTTAGAAATTGGTTGTTTCTCTTACTGATCACTTGTTTATTTAGAACTTGGTTGTTTCTCCTACTGATCACTTGTTTATTTAGAACTTGGTTGTTTCTCCTACTGATCACTTGTTTATTTAGAACTTGGTTGTTTCTCCTACTGATCACTTGTGTATTTAGAACTTGGTTGTTTCTCCTACTGATCACTTGTTTATTTAGAACTTGGCTGTTTCTCCTACTGATCACTTGTTTATTTAGAACTTGGCAGTATCTCCAACAGATCACTTGTTTATTTAGAACTTGGCTGCATCTCCTACTGATCACTTGTTTATTTAGAACTTGGCTGCATCTCCTACTGATCACTTGTTTATTTAGAACTTGGCTGTAACTGCTACTGATCACGTGTTTATTTAGAACTTGGCTGTTTCTCCTACTGATCACTTGTTTATTTAGAACTTGGTTGTTTCTCTTACTGTTGAGTTGTTTATTTAGAACTTGGATGTATCTCCTACAGATCACTTGTTTATTTAGAACTTGGCTGTTTCTCCTACTGATGAGTTGTTTATTTAGAACTTGGATGTATCTCCTACAGATCACTTGTTTATTTAGAACTTGGCTGCTTCTCCTACCGATCACTTGTTTATTTAGAACTTGGCTGTCACTGCTACCGATCACTTGTTTATTGAGAACTTGGCTGTTTCTCTTACTGTTGAGTTGTTTATTTAGAACTTGGATGTATCTCCTACAGATCACTTGTTTATTTAGAACTTGGCTGTTTCTCCTACTGATGAGTTGTTTATTTAGAACTTGGATGTATCTCCTACAGATCACTTGTTTATTTAGAACTTGGCTGCTTCTCCTACCGATCACTTGTTTATTTAGAACTTGGCTGTCACTGCTACCGATCACTTGTTTATTGAGAACTTGGCTGTAACTGCTACCGATCACTTGTTTATTGAGAACTTGGCTGTAACTGCTACCGATCACTTGTTTATTGAGAACTTGGCTGTAACTGCTACCGATCACTTGTTTGTTTAGAACTTGGCTGTAACTTCTACCGATCACGTGTTTCTTTAGAACTTGGCTGTTTCTCCTACTGATCACTTGTTTATTCAGAACGTGGTTGTATCTCCTACTGATCACTTGTTTATTTAGAACTTGGCTGTATCTCCTACTGATCACTTGTTTATTTAGAACTTGGCTGTATCTCCTACTAATCACTTGTTTATTTAGAACCTGGCTGTATTTCCTACTGATCACTTGTTTATTTAGAACCTGGCTGTATTTCCTACTGATCACTTGTTTATTAAGAACTTGGCTGTATTTCCTACTGATGAGTTCTTTTAAGAACTTGTCTGCATCTCTTACTTATCACATGTTTATTTAGTACGTGGCTGTATCTCCATATGATCACGTGCTTATTTAGAACTTTGTTATACTTCCTACTGATTAGTTGGGAACATTGTGTACTTTTGAACGTGGTAAGTTAACCGTTTTAGGTACAGTTAATTATTATACTTGTTAAGAGAAAAATCAATACACATATTTCTATCTCAACCTGTTAGAGCACAATTGTTAACAACTGCAAGTTTTACAAATTAATCTGTATCAAGAAGTTCTTATTTAGTGTGACAATAACTAAATCTTGAACTCATAATATTATAGTTTGGTGACAGATAATTTTGTACTTTTCACAGTGAACCAGTTTTCCTGTTATGATTCTTGTTGTTATTTAAATTTGACTTCGTTAATGAAATGATAGTTTTCTTTTATTGCATGTAGAATAAATAAACTTTTCTATTGCATCCACTGGTGTCTCGCTTTTAAGTTCTTCCATTTATGTTCTGTATAACAAATAGTTTCTGCTGTATGTTTTTGTCTGACTTATTTTATTTTTGTAAAACGTCACGAAAAAATAAATATTATTTCATATATTAAGTTCTTCAGTGTGTCTTCTTTGAAAACACTGATTTTTTTTTTTTACATTATTTCCTGGAGTCTTGTACAATTACTTTAAGTTTAGTTCTTAGAATATACATTATGCCATGAATATAAGTGTTGTAGCTCTAATAAAATTTTCTTCATGTTTTTTTATATTACAGGTTAGTCTTAAGATGTAGACAAGATGCAAGAGCAAGATTTGCCAAACTAAGATCTGATGTCCTTGTTAAACTTGAACTACTGGATCAGAAACATGGTAATCAGTGATTGCTTCTGTCTGTCCAGAATGTACATACATATGTAATCAGAATATTAGTGATGGCTTCTGTCTGTCCAGAATGTATATAAGTATATAATCAGAGTATCAGTGATGGCTTCTGTCTGTCCAGAATGCATATAAGTATATAATCAGAGTATCAGTGATGGCTTCTGTCTGTCCAGAATGTATACAAGTAGGTATATAATCAGAGTATCAGTGATGGCTTCTGTCTGTCCAGAATGTATACAAGTAGGTATATAATCAGAGTATCAGTGATGGCTTCTGTCTGTCCAGAATGTATACAAGTAGGTATATAATCAGAGTATCAGTGACGGCTTCTGTCTGTCCAGAATGTATACAAGTAGGTATATAATCAGAGTATCAGTGACAGCTTTTGTCTGTCCAGAATGTATACAAGTAGGTATATAATCAGAGTATCAGTGACAGCTTCTGTCTGTCCAGAATGTATACAAGTAGGTATATAATCAGAGTATCAGTGATGGCTTCTGTCTGTCCAGAATGTATACAAGTTGGTATATAATCAGAGTATCAGTGATGGCTTCTGTCTGTCCAGAATGTATACAAGTAGGTATATAATCAGAGTATCAGTGATGGCTTCTGTCTGTCTAGAATGTATACAAGTACAGGGTGTTTGGAAAGTCACTGTGCACTTATACATTAACAGACATGTTTCAGTATAGAATACAGGAGGTAAATATGAATGACAATTATAAACAATGTTGAAAATGACCCCTGTTGGCATCAATACAGGCCTGGATCCTTCTTATTTTGTTTCTAAACACTGCTATCAGTTGCTGGCTTGAAATAAACTGAATAAAATATGATTACAGAACTGCACGGTGACTTTCCGAACACCCTGTATATAATCAGTGTTGCTTATGCCATCTCTACAAACCCTAACTGATGAGTCATGTTCCTGAAGGAATATAATGGTGGATCAGAATGCTATCAGTTTGTGTAGATCACTGACAATATTGTACTGACTTTTGAACCACACATCACTGGATATATATTTTTTTATATTCAATAAGATAAACTGTTCATAATTGTGGAATATCGCTCAAACTTGTATTAATCTATAATAAGCACACACATTCTAGTTTGCTCATTCTCTGTTTGTTGTGTACTGTCCACCTCAACCTTTAGTTAGATTACTTCTCCTGTGTTTGTGGTGTGGTGTCTACTTCAACTATTTTAGTTAGGTTGCTTCTCTGTGATGTGATGTCCACCTCAACCTTTTAGTTAGGTTACTTCTCCTGTGTTTCTCATGTGATGTATAACCTTTTAGTTAGGTTACTTCTCTGTTTGAAATGTATCTACTTCAACCATTTTCAATTAAGATACTTCTCTGTTTGTGGTGGAATGTCTACTTCAACAATTTTAATTAAGTCACTTCTGCTCTGTTTGTTGTGGAATGTCTACTTCAACCATTTTAGTTGGGATACTTCTCTGTGATGTGTTGTCTACTTTAACCATTTTAGTTAGGTTACTGTGAGATGTGTCTACTTCAACCATTTCAATTAGGATACTTCTCTGTTTGTGGTGGAATGTCTACTTCAACCATTTTAGTTAAGTTACTTCTGCTCTGTTTGTGGTGGAATGTCTACTTCAACTATTTTAGTTAAGTTACTTCTGCTCTGTTTGTGGTGGAATGTCTACTTCAACCATTTTAGTTAGGTTACTTCTGCTCTGTTTGTGGTGGAATGTCTACTTCAACTATTTTAGTTAAGTTACTTCTGCTCTGTTTGTGGTGGAATGTCTACTTCAACTATTTTAGTTAAGTTACTTCTGCTCTGTTTGTGGTGGAATGTCTACTTCAACTATTTTAGTTAGGTTACTTCTGCTCTGTTTGTAGTGGAATGTCTACTTCAACTATTTTAGTTAAGTTACTTCTGCTCTGTTTGTGGTGGAATATCTACTTCAACTATTTCAGTTAGTTTACTTCTGCTCTGTTTGTGGTGGAATGTCTACTTCAACTATTTTAGTTAAGTTACTTCTGCTCTGTTTGTGGTGGAATGTCTACTTCAACCATTTCAGTTAGTTTACTTCTGCTCTGTTTGTGGTGGAATGTCTACTTCAACAATTTCAGTTAGTTTACTTCTGCTCTGTTTGTGGTGGAATGTCTACTTCAACCATTTCAGTTAGTTTACTTCTCTGTTTGTGGTGGAATGTCTACTTCAACCATTTTAGTTAGTTTACTTCTGCTCTGTTTGTGGTGGAATGTCTACTTCAACCATTGTAGTTAGTTTACTTCTGCTCTGTTTGTGGTGGAATGTCTACTTCAACCATTTCAGTTAGTTTACTTCTGCTCTGTTTGTGGTGGAATGTCTACTTCAACCATTTTAGTTAGTTTACATCTGCTCTGTTTGTGGTGAAATGTCTACTTCAACCATTTTAGTTAGTTTACTTCTGCTCCGTTTGTGGTGGAATGTCTACTTCAACCATTTTAGTTAGTTTACATCTGCTCTGTTTGTGGTGGAATGTCTACTTCAACCATTTTAGTTAGTTTACTTCTGCTCCGTTTGTGGTGGAATGTCTACTTCAACCATTTTAGTTAGTTTACTTCTGCTCTGTTTGTGGTGGAATGTCTACTTCAACCATTTTAGTTAGTTTACTTCTGCTCTGTTTGTGGTGGAATGTCTACTTCAACCATTTTAGTTAGGTTACTTCTGCTCTGTTTGTGGTGGAATGTCTACTTCAACTATTTTAGTTAAGTTACTTCTGCTCTGTTTGTGGTGGAATGTCTACTTCAACTATTTTAGTTAAGTTACTTCTGCTCTGTTTGTGGTGGAATGTCTACTTCAACTATTTTAGTTAGGTTACTTCTTCTCTGTTTGTAGTGGAATGTCTACTTCAACTATTTTAGTTAAGTTACTTCTGCTCTGTTTGTGGTGGAATGTCTACTTCAACTATTTTAGTTAGTTTACATCTGCTCCGTTTGTGGTGGAATGTCTACTTCAACCATTTCAGTTAGTTTACTTCTGCTCTGTTTGTGGTGGAATGTCTACTTCAACCATTTCAGTTAGTTTACTTCTGCTCTGTTTGTGGTGGAATGTCTACTTCAACCATTTCAGTTAGTTTACTTCTGCTCTGTTTGTGGTGGAATGTCTACTTCAACCATTTCAGTTAGTTTACTTCTGCTCTGTTTGTGGTGGAATGTCCACTTCAACCATTTCAGTTAGGTTACTGTGAGATGTGTCTACTTCAACCATTTCAATTAGGATACTTCTCTGTTTGTGGTGGAATGTCTACTTCAACCATTTTAGTTAAGTTACTTCTGCTCTGTTTGTGGTGGAATGTCTACTTCAACTATTTTAGTTAAGTTACTTCTGCTCTGTTTGTGGTGGAATGTCTACTTCAACTATTTTAGTTAAGTTACTTCTGCTCTGTTTGTGGTGGAATGTCTACTTCAACCATTTTAGTTAGTTTATTTCTGCTCTGTTTGTGGTGGAATGTCTACTTCAACCATTTTAGTTAGGTTACTTCTGCTCTGTTTGTGGTGGAATGTCTACTTCAACTATTTTAGTTAAGTTACTTCTGCTCTGTTTGTGGTGGAATGTCTACTTCAACTATTTTAGTTAAGTTACTTCTGCTCTGTTTGTGGTGGAATGTCTACTTCAACTATTTTAGTTAAGTTACTTCTGCTCTGTTTGTGGTGGAATGTCTACTTTAACTATTTTAGTTAAGTTACTTCTGCTTTGTTTGTGGTGGAGTGTCTACTTCAACTATTTTAGTTAAGTTACTTCTGCTCTGTTTGTGGTGGAATGTCTACTTCAACTATTTTAGTTAAGTTACTTCTGCTCTGTTTGTGGTGGAATGTCTACTTCAACCATTTTAGTTAAGTTACTTCTGCTCTGTTTGTGGTGGAATGTCTACTTCAACTATTTTAGTTAGGTTACTTCTGCTCTGTTTGTAGTGGAATGTCTACTTCAACTATTTTAGTTAAGTTACTTCTGCTCTGTTTGTGGTGGAATGTCTACTTCAACCATTTCAGTTAGTTTACTTCTGCTCTGTTTGTGGTGGAATGTCTACTTCAACCATTTTAGTTAGTTTACTTCTGCTCTGTTTGTGGTGGAATGTCTACTTCAACCATTTTAGTTAGTTTACATCTGCTCTGTTTGTGGTGGAATGTCTACTTCAACCATTTCAGTTAGTTTACTTCTGCTCTGTTTGTGGTGGAATGTCCACTTCAACCATTTCAGTTAGGTTACTGTGAGATGTGTCTACTTCAACCATTTCAATTAGGATACTTCTCTGTTTGTGGTGGAATGTCTACTTCAACCATTTTAGTTAAGTTACTTCTGCTCTGTTTGTGGTCGAATGTCTACTCCAACCATTTTAGTTAGTTTACTTCTGCTCTGTTTGTGGTGGAATATCTACTTCAACCATTTCAGTTAGTTTACTTCTGCTCTGTTTGTGGTGGAATGTCTACTTCAACCATTTCAGTTAGTTTACTTCTGCTCTGTTTGTGGTGGAATGTCTACTTCAACCATTTTAGTTAGGTTACTTCTGCTCTGTTTGTGGTGGAATGTCTACTTCAACTATTTTAGTTAAGTTACTTCTGCTTTGTTTGTGGTGGAATGTCTACTTCAACTATTTTAGTTAAGTTACTTCTGCTCTGTTTGTGATGGAATGTCTACTTCAACTATTTTAGTTAAGTTACTTCTGCTCTGTTTGTGGTGGAATGTCTACTTCAACCATTTTAGTTAGGGTACTTCTGCTCTGTTTGTGGTGGAATGTCTACTTCAACTATTTTAGTTAAGTTACTTCTGCTCTGTTTGTGGTGGAATGTCTACTTCAACTATTTTAGTTAAGTTACTTCTGCTCTGTTTGTGGTGGAATGTCTACTTCAACTATTTTAGTTAGGTTACTTCTGCTCTGTTTGTAGTGGAATGTCTACTTCAACTATTTTAGTTAAGTTACTTCTGCTCTGTTTGTGGTGGAATATCTACTTCAACCATTTCAGTTAGTTTACTTCTGCTCCATTTGTGGTGGAATGTCTACTTCAACCATTTTAGTTAGTTTACTTCTGCTCCGTTTGTGGTGGAATGTCTACTTCAACCATTTTAGTTAGTTTACATCTGCTCCGTTTGTGGTGGAATGTCTACTTCAACCATTTCAGTTAGTTTACTTCTGCTCTGTTTGTGGTGGAACGTCCACTTCAACCATTTCAGTTAGGTTACTGTGAGATGTGTCTACTTTAACCATTTCAATTAGTATACTTCTCTGTTTGTGGTGGAATGTCTACTTCAACCATTTTAGTTAAGTTACTTCTGCTCTGTTTGTTGTCGAATGTCTACTTCAACCATTTTAGTTAAGTTACTTCTGCTCTGTTTGTGGTCGAATGTCTACTTCAACCATTTTAGTTAGTTTACTTCTGCTCTGTTTGTGGTGGAATATCTACTTCAACTATTTTAGTTAAGTTACTTCTGCTCTGTTTGTGGTGGAATGTCTACTTCAACCATTTTAGTTAAGTTACTTCTGCTCTGTTTGTGGTGGAATGTCTACTTCAACCATTTTAGTTAGGTTACTTCTGCTCTGTTTGTGGTGGAATGTCTACTTCAACTATTTTAGTTAAGTTACTTCTGCTCTGTTTGTGGTGGAATGTCTACTTCAACCATTTTAGTTAGGGTACTTCTGCTCTGTTTGTGGTGGAATGTCTACTTCAACTATTTTAGTTAAGTTACTTCTGCTCTGTTTGTGGTGGAATGTCTACTTCAACCATTTTAGTTAAGTTACTTCTGCTCTGTTTGTGGTGGAATGTCTACTTCAACCATTTTAGTTAGTTTACTTCTGCTCTGTTTGTGGTGGAATGTCTACTTCAACCATTTTAGTTAAGTTACTTCTGCTCTGTTTGTGGTGGAATATCTACTTCAACCATTTCAGTTAGTTTACTTCTGCTCTGTTTGTGGTGGAATGTCTACTTCAACTATTTCAGTTAGTTTACTTCTGCTCTGTTTGTGGTGGAATGTCTACTTCAACCATTTTAGTTAAGTTACTTCTGCTCTGTTTGTGATGGAATGTCTACTTCAACCATTTTAGTTAGTTTACTTCTGCTCTGTTTGTGGTGGAATATCTACTTCAACCATTTCAGTTAGTTTACTTCTGCTCTGTTTGTGGTGGAATGTCTACTTCAACCATTTCAGTTAGTTTACTTCTGCTCCGTTTGTGGTGGAATGTCTACTTCAACCATTTCAGTTAGTTTACTTCTGCTCTGTTTGTGGTGGAATGTCTACTTCAACCATTTCAGTTAGTTTACTTCTGTCTGTTTGTGGTGGAATGTCTACTTCAACCATTTCAGTTAGTTTACTTCTGCTCCGTTTGTGGTGGAATGTCTACTTCAACCATTTCAGTTAGTTTACTTCTGCTCTGTTTGTGGTGGAATGTCTACTTCAACCATTTCAGTTAGTTTACTTCTGCTCTGTTTGTGGTGGAATGTCTACTTCAACCATTTTAGTTAGTTTACTTCTGCTCTGTTTGTGGTGAAATGTCTACTTCAACCATTTTAGTTAGTTTACTTCTGCTCTGTTTGTGGTGGAATGTCTACTTCAACCATTTCAGTTAGTTTACTTCTGCTCTGTTTGTGGTGGAATGTCTACTTCAACCATTTTAGTTAGTTTACATCTGCTCTGTTTGTGGTGGAATGTCTACTTCAACCATTTTAGTTAGTTTAATTCTGCTCTGTTTGTGGTGAAATGTCTACTTCAACCATTTTAGTTAGTTTAATTCTGCTCCGTTTGTGGTGGAATGTCTACTTCAACCATTTTAGTTAGTTTACATCTGCTCTGTTTGTGGTGGAATGTCTACTTCAACCATTTTAGTTAGTTTACTTCTGCTCTGTTTGTGGTGGAATGTCTACTTCAACCATTTCAGTTAGTTTACTTCTGCTCTGTTTGTGGTGGAATGTCCACTTCAACCATTTTAGTTAAGTTACTTCTGCTCTGTTTGTGGTGGAATGTCTACTTCAACTATTTTAGTTAGGTTACTTCTGCTCTGTTTGTAGTGGAATGTCTACTTCAACTATTTTAGTTAAGTTACTTCTGCTCTGTTTGTGGTGGAATATCTACTTCAACCATTTCAGTTAGTTTACTTCTGCTCCATTTGTGGTGGAATGTCTACTTCAACCATTTTAGTTAGTTTACTTCTGCTCCTGTTTGTGGTGGAATGTCTACTTCAACCATTTTAGTTAGTTTACATCTGCTCCGTTTGTGGTGGAATGTCTACTTCAACCATTTCAGTTAGTTTACTTCTGCTCTGTTTGTGGTGGAACGTCCACTTCAACCATTTCAGTTAGGTTACTGTGAGATGTGTCTACTTTAACCATTTCAATTAGTATACTTCTCTGTTTGTGGTGGAATGTCTACTTCAACCATTTTAGTTAAGTTACTTCTGCTCTGTTTGTTGTCGAATGTCTACTTCAACCATTTTAGTTAAGTTACTTCTGCTCTGTTTGTGGTCGAATGTCTACTTCAACCATTTTAGTTAGTTTACTTCTGCTCTGTTTGTGGTGGAATATCTACTTCAACTATTTTAGTTAAGTTACTTCTGCTCTGTTTGTGGTGGAATGTCTACTTCAACCATTTTAGTTAAGTTACTTCTGCTCTGTTTGTGGTGGAATGTCTACTTCAACCATTTTAGTTAGGTTACTTCTGCTCTGTTTGTGGTGGAATGTCTACTTCAACCATTTTAGTTAAGTTACTTCTGCTCTGTTTGTGGTGGAATGTCTACTTCAACCATTTTAGTTAGGGTACTTCTGCTCTGTTTGTGGTGGAATGTCTACTTCAACCATTTTAGTTAAGTTACTTCTGCTCTGTTTGTGGTGGAATGTCTACTTCAACCATTTTAGTTAAGTTACTTCTGCTCTGTTTGTGGTGGAATGTCTACTTCAACCATTTTAGTTAGGTTACTTCTGCTCTGTTTGTAGTGGAATGTCTACTTCAACCATTTTAGTTAAGTTACTTCTGCTCTGTTTGTGGTGGAATATCTACTTCAACTATTTCAGTTAGTTTACTTCTGCTCTGTTTGTGGTGGAATGTCTACTTCAACTATTTCAGTTAGTTTACTTCTGCTCTGTTTGTGGTGGAATGTCTACTTCAACTATTTTAGTTAAGTTACTTCTGCTCTGTTTGTGATGGAATGTCTACTTCAACCATTTTAGTTAGTTTACTTCTGCTCTGTTTGTGGTGGAATGTCTACTTCAACCATTTCAGTTAGTTTACTTCTGCTCTGTTTGTGGTGGAATGTCTACTTCAACCATTTCAGTTAGTTTACTTCTGCTCTGTTTGTGGTGGAATGTCTACTTCAACCATTTCAGTTAGTTTACTTCTGCTCTGTTTGTGGTGGAATGTCTACTTCAACCATTTCAGTTAGTTTACTTCTGCTCCGTTTGTGGTGGAATGTCTACTTCAACCATTTCAGTTAGTTTACTTCTGCTCCGTTTGTGGTGGAATGTCTACTTCAACCATTTCAGTTAGTTTACTTCTGCTCTGTTTGTGGTGGAATGTCTACTTCAACCATTTCAGTTAGTTTACTTCTGCTCTGTTTGTCGTGGAATGTCTACTTCAACCATTTTAGTTAGTTTACTTCTGCTCTGTTTGTGGTGAAATGTCTACTTCAACCATTTTAGTTAGTTTACTTCTGCTCTGTTTGTGGTGGAATGTCTACTTCAACCATTTCAGTTAGTTTACTTCTGCTCTGTTTGTGGTGGAATGTCTACTTCAACCATTTTAGTTAGTTTACATCTGCTCTGTTTGTGGTGGAATGTCTACTTCAACCATTTTAGTTAGTTTAATTCTGCTCTGTTTGTGGTGAAATGTCTACTTCAACCATTTTAGTTAGTTTAATTCTGCTCCGTTTGTGGTGGAATGTCTACTTCAACCATTTTAGTTAGTTTACATCTGCTCTGTTTGTGGTGGAATGTCTACTTCAACCATTTTAGTTAGTTTACTTCTGCTCCGTTTGTGGTGGAATGTCTACTTCAACCATTTCAGTTAGTTTACTTCTGCTCTGTTTGTGGTGGAATGTCCACTTCAACCATTTTAGTTAAGTTACTTCTGCTCTGTTTGTGGTCGAATGTCTACTTCAACCATTTTAGTTAAGTTACTTCTGCTCTGTTTGTGGTCGAATGTCTACTTCAACCATTTTAGTTAGTTTACTTCTGCTCTGTTTTTGGTGGAATATCTACTTCAACCATTTTAGTTAAGTTACTTCTGCTCTGTTTGTGGTGGAATGTCTACTTCAACTATTTTAGTTAAGTTACTTCTGCTCTGTTTGTGGTGGAATGTCTACTTCAACCATTTTAGTTAGTTTACTTCTGCTCCGTTTGTGGTGGAATGTCTACTTCAACCATTTCAGTTAGTTTACTTCTGCTCCGTTTGTGGTGGAATGTCTACTTCAACCATTTCAGTTAGTTTACTTCTGCTCTGTTTGTGGTGGAATGTCCACTTCAACCATTTCAGTTAGGTTACTGTGAGATGTGTCTACTTCAACCATTTCAATTAGGATACTTCTCTGTTTGTGGTGGAATGTCTACTTCAACCATTTTAGTTAAGTTACTTCTGCTCTGTTTGTGGTCGAATGTCTACTTCAACCATTTTAGTTAAGTTACTTCTTCTCTGTTTGTGGTCGAATGTCTACTTCAACCATTTTAGTTAGTTTACTTCTGCTCTGTTTTTGGTGGAATATCTACTTCAACTATTTTAGTTAAGTTACTTCTGCTCTGTTTGTGGTGGAATGTCTACTTCAACTATTTTAGTTAAGTTACTTCTGCTCTGTTTGTGGTGGAATGTCTACTTCAACTATTTTAGTTAAGTTACTTCTGCTCTGTTTGTGGTGGAATGTCTACTTCAACTATTTTAGTTAAGTTACTTCTGCTCTGTTTGTGGTGGAATATCTACTTCAACTATTTCAGTTAGTTTACTTCTGCTCTGTTTGTGGTGGAATGTCTACTTCAACTATTTTAGTTAAGTTACTTCTGCTCTGTTTGTGGTGGAATGTCTACTTCAACTATTTTAGTTAAGTTACTTCTGCTCTGTTTGTGGTGGAATGTCTACTTCAACCATTTTAGTTAGGGTACTTCTGCTCTGTTTGTGGTGGAATGTCTACTTCAACTATTTTAGTTAAGTTACTTCTGCTCTGTTTGTGGTGGAATGTCTACTTCAACTATTTTAGTTAAGTTACTTCTGCTCTGTTTGTGGTGGAATATCTACTTCAACTATTTCAGTTAGTTTACTTCTGCTCTGTTTGTAGTGGAATGTCTACTTCAACTATTTTAGTTAAGTTACTTCTGCTCTGTTTGTGGTGGAATATCTACTTCAACTATTTCAGTTAGTTTACTTCTGCTCTGTTTGTGGTGGAATGTCTACTTCAACTATTTTAGTTAAGTTACTTCTGCTCTGTTTGTGATGGAATGTCTAGTTCAACCATTTTAGTTAGTTTACTTCTGCTCTGTTTGTGGTGGAATATCTACTTCAACCATTTCAGTTAGTTTACTTCTGCTCTGTTTGTGGTGGAATGTCTACTTCAACCATTTCAGTTAGTTTACTTCTGCTCTGTTTGTGGTGGAATGTCTACTTCAACCATTTTAGTTAGGTTACTTCTGCTCTGTTTGTGGTGGAATGTCTACTTCAACCATTTTAGTTAAGTTACTTCTGCTTTGTTTGTGGTGGAATGTCTACTTCAACTATTTTAGTTAAGTTACTTCTGCTCTGTTTGTGGTGGAATGTCTACTTCAACTATTTTAGTTAAGTTACTTCTGCTCTGTTTGTGGTGGAATGTCTACTTCAACCATTTTAGTTAGGGTACTTCTGCTCTGTTTGTGGTGGAATGTCTACTTCAACTATTTTAGTTAAGTTACTTCTGCTCTGTTTGTGGTGGAATGTCTACTTCAACTATTTTAGTTAGGTTACTTCTGCTCTGTTTGTGGTGGAATGTCTACTTCAACTATTTTAGTTAAGTTACTTCTGCTCTGTTTGTGGTGGAATATCTACTTCAACCATTTCAGTTAGTTTACTTCTGCTCCGTTTGTGGTGGAATGTCTACTTCAACCATTTTAGTTAGTTTACTTCTGCTCCGTTTGTGGTGGAATGTCTACTTCAACCATTTTAGTTAGTTTACATCTGCTCCGTTTGTGGTGGAATGTCTACTTCAACCATTTCAGTTAGTTTACTTCTGCTCTGTTTGTGGTGGAACGTCCACTTCAACCATTTCAGTTAGGTTACTGTGAGATGTGTCTACTTCAACCATTTCAATTAGGATACTTCTCTGTTTGTGGTGGAATGTCTACTTCAACCATTTTAGTTAAGTTACTTCTGCTCTGTTTGTGGTCGAATGTCTACTTCAACCATTTT
The DNA here is from genome assembly GCF_004210375.1 of Tachypleus tridentatus. Taxonomy (NCBI): domain Eukaryota; kingdom Metazoa; phylum Arthropoda; class Merostomata; order Xiphosura; family Limulidae; genus Tachypleus; species Tachypleus tridentatus. The sequence goes on from NC_134837.1 coordinate 270,277,655, forward strand.
AGTTAAGTTACTTCTGCTCTGTTTGTGGTCGAATGTCTACTTCAACCATTTTAGTTAGTTTACTTCTGCTCTGTTTGTGGTGGAATGTCTGCTTCAACCATTTTAGTTAGGTTACTTCTGCTCTGTTTGTGGTGGAATGTCTACTTCAACTATTTTAGTTAAGTTACTTCTGCTCTGTTTGTGGTGGAATGTCTACTTCAACCATTTTAGTTAGGGTACTTCTGCTCTGTTTGTGGTGGAATGTCTACTTCAACTATTTTAGTTAAGTTACTTCTGCTCTGTTTGTGGTGGAATGTCTACTTCAACTATTTTAGTTAAATTACTTCTGCTCTGTTTGTGGTGGAATGTCTACTTCAACTATTTTAGTTAGGTTACTTCTGCTCTGTTTGTAGTGGAATGTCTACTTCAACTATTTTAGTTAAGTTACTTCTGCTCTGTTTGTGGTGGAATATCTACTTCAACTATTTCAGTTAGTTTACTTCTGCTCTGTTTGTGGTGGAATGTCTACTTCAACTATTTCAGTTAGTTTACTTCTGCTCTGTTTGTGGTGGAATGTCTACTTCAACTATTTTAGTTAAGTTACTTCTGCTCTGTTTGTGATGGAATGTCTACTTCAACCATTTTAGTTAGTTTACTTCTGCTCTGTTTGTGATGGAATGTCTACTTCAACCATTTTAGTTAGTTTACTTCTGCTCTGTTTGTGGTGGAATATCTACTTCAACCATTTCAGTTAGTTTACTTCTGCTCTGTTTGTGGTGGAATGTCTACTTCAACCATTTCAGTTAGTTTACTTCTGCTCCGTTTGTGGTGGAATGTCTACTTCAACCATTTCAGTTAGTTTACTTCTGCTCTGTTTGTGGTGGAATGTCTACTTCAACCATTTCAGTTAGTTTACTTCTGCTCCGTTTGTGGTGGAATGTCTACTTCAACCATTTCAGTTAGTTTACTTCTGCTCTGTTTGTGGTGGAATGTCTACTTCAACCATTTCAGTTAGTTTACTTCTGCTCTGTTTGTGGTGAAATGTCTACTTCAACCATTTTAGTTAAGTTACTTCTGCTCTGTTTGTTGTCGAATGTCTACTTCAACCATTTTAGTTAAGTTACTTCTGCTCTGTTTGTGGTCGAATGTCTACTTCAACCATTTTAGTTAGTTTACTTCTGCTCTGTTTGTGGTGGAATATCTACTTCAACTATTTTAGTTAAGTTACTTCTGCTCTGTTTGTGGTGGAATGTCTACTTCAACCATTTTAGTTAAGTTACTTCTGCTCTGTTTGTGGTGGAATGTCTACTTCAACCATTTTAGTTAGGTTACTTCTGCTCTGTTTGTAGTGGAATGTCTACTTCAACTATTTTAGTTAAGTTACTTCTGCTCTGTTTGTGGTGGAATATCTACTTCAACTATTTCAGTTAGTTTACTTCTGCTCTGTTTGTGGTGGAATGTCTACTTCAACTATTTCAGTTAGTTTACTTCTGCTCTGTTTGTGGTGGAATGTCTACTTCAACTATTTTAGTTAAGTTACTTCTGCTCTGTTTGTGATGGAATGTCTACTTCAACCATTTTAGTTAGTTTACTTCTGCTCTGTTTGTGGTGGAATATCTACTTCAACCATTTCAGTTAGTTTACTTCTGCTCTGTTTGTGGTGGAATGTCTACTTCAACCATTTCAGTTAGTTTACTTCTGCTCTGTTTGTGGTGGAATGTCTACTTCAACCATTTCAGTTAGTTTACTTCTGCTCTGTTTGTGGTGGAATGTCTACTTCAACCATTTCAGTTAGTTTACTTCTGCTCCGTTTGTGGTGGAATGTCTACTTCAACCATTTCAGTTAGTTTACTTCTGCTCTGTTTGTGGTGGAATGTCTACTTCAACCATTTCAGTTAGTTTACTTCTGCTCTGTTTGTGGTGGAATGTCTACTTCAACCATTTCAGTTAGTTTACTTCTGCTCTGTTTGTCGTGGAATGTCTACTTCAACCATTTTAGTTAGTTTACTTCTGCTCTGTTTGTGGTGAAATGTCTACTTCAACCATTTTAGTTAGTTTACTTCTGCTCTGTTTGTGGTGGAATGTCTACTTCAACCATTTCAGTTAGTTTACTTCTGCTCTGTTTGTGGTGGAATGTCTACTTCAACCATTTTAGTTAGTTTACATCTGCTCTGTTTGTGGTGGAATGTCTACTTCAACCATTTTAGTTAGTTTAATTCTGCTCTGTTTGTGGTGAAATGTCTACTTCAACCATTTTAGTTAGTTTAATTCTGCTCCGTTTGTGGTGGAATGTCTACTTCAACCATTTTAGTTAGTTTACATCTGCTCTGTTTGTGGTGGAATGTCTACTTCAACCATTTTAGTTAGTTTACTTCTGCTCCGTTTGTGGTGGAATGTCTACTTCAACCATTTCAGTTAGTTTACTTCTGCTCTGTTTGTGGTGGAATGTCCACTTCAACCATTTTAGTTAAGTTACTTCTGCTCTGTTTGTGGTCGAATGTCTACTTCAACCATTTTAGTTAAGTTACTTCTGCTCTGTTTGTGGTCGAATGTCTACTTCAACCATTTTAGTTAGTTTACTTCTGCTCTGTTTTTGGTGGAATATCTACTTCAACTATTTTAGTTAAGTTACTTCTGCTCTGTTTGTGGTGGAATGTCTACTTCAACTATTTTAGTTAAGTTACTTCTGCTCTGTTTGTGGTGGAATGTCTACTTCAACCATTTTAGTTAGTTTACTTCTGCTCTGTTTGTGGTGGAATGTCTACTTCAACCATTTCAGTTAGTTTACTTCTGCTCTGTTTGTGGTGGAATGTCTACTTCAACCATTTCAGTTAGTTTACTTCTGCTCTGTTTGTGGTGGAATGTCCACTTCAACCATTTCAGTTAGGTTACTGTGAGATGTGTCTACTTCAACCATTTCAATTAGGATACTTCTCTGTTTGTGGTGGAATGTCTACTTCAACCATTTTAGTTAAGTTACTTCTGCTCTGTTTGTGGTCGAATGTCTACTTCAACCATTTTAGTTAAGTTACTTCTTCTCTGTTTGTGGTCGAATGTCTACTTCAACCATTTTAGTTAGTTTACTTCTGCTCTGTTTTTGGTGGAATATCTACTTCAACTATTTTAGTTAAGTTACTTCTGCTCTGTTTGTGGTGGAATGTCTACTTCAACTATTTTAGTTAAGTTACTTCTGCTCTGTTTGTGGTGGAATGTCTACTTCAACTATTTTAGTTAAGTTACTTCTGCTCTGTTTGTGGTGGAATGTCTACTTCAACTATTTTAGTTAAGTTACTTCTGCTCTGTTTGTGGTGGAATATCTACTTCAACCATTTCAGTTAGTTTACTTCTGCTCTGTTTGTGGTGGAATGTCTACTTCAACCATTTTAGTTAAGTTACTTCTGCTCTGTTTGTGGTGGAATGTCTACTTCAACCATTTTAGTTAAGTTACTTCTGCTCTGTTTGTGGTGGAATGTCTACTTCAACCATTTTAGTTAGGGTACTTCTGCTCTGTTTGTGGTGGAATGTCTACTTCAACCATTTTAGTTAAGTTACTTCTGCTCTGTTTGTGGTGGAATGTCTACTTCAACCATTTTAGTTAAGTTACTTCTGCTCTGTTTGTGGTGGAATATCTACTTCAACTATTTCAGTTAGTTTACTTCTGCTCTGTTTGTAGTGGAATGTCTACTTCAACTATTTTAGTTAAGTTACTTCTGCTCTGTTTGTGGTGGAATATCTACTTCAACTATTTCAGTTAGTTTACTTCTGCTCTGTTTGTGGTGGAATGTCTACTTCAACTATTTTAGTTAAGTTACTTCTGCTCTGTTTGTGATGGAATGTCTAGTTCAACCATTTTAGTTAGTTTACTTCTGCTCTGTTTGTGGTGGAATATCTACTTCAACCATTTCAGTTAGTTTACTTCTGCTCTGTTTGTGGTGGAATGTCTACTTCAACCATTTCAGTTAGTTTACTTCTGCTCTGTTTGTGGTGGAATGTCTACTTCAACCATTTTAGTTAGGTTACTTCTGCTCTGTTTGTGGTGGAATGTCTACTTCAACTATTTTAGTTAAGTTACTTCTGCTTTGTTTGTGGTGGAATGTCTACTTCAACTATTTTAGTTAAGTTACTTCTGCTCTGTTTGTGGTGGAATGTCTACTTCAACTATTTTAGTTAAGTTACTTCTGCTCTGTTTGTGGTGGAATGTCTACTTCAACCATTTTAGTTAGGGTACTTCTGCTCTGTTTGTGGTGGAATGTCTACTTCAACTATTTTAGTTAAGTTACTTCTGCTCTGTTTGTGGTGGAATGTCTACTTCAACCATTTTAGTTAGGTTACTTCTGCTCTGTTTGTGGTGGAATGTCTACTTCAACTATTTTAGTTAAGTTACTTCTGCTCTGTTTGTGGTGGAATATCTACTTCAACCATTTCAGTTAGTTTACTTCTGCTCTGTTTGTGGTGGAATGTCTACTTCAACCATTTTAGTTAGTTTACTTCTGCTCTGTTTGTGGTGGAATGTCTACTTCAACCATTTTAGTTAGTTTACATCTGCTCTGTTTGTGGTGGAATGTCTACTTCAACCATTTCAGTTAGTTTACTTCTGCTCTGTTTGTGGTGGAACGTCCACTTCCAACCATTTCAGTTAGGTTACTGTGAGATGTGTCTACTTCAACCATTTCAATTAGGATACTTCTCTGTTTGTGGTGGAATGTCTACTTCAACCATTTTAGTTAAGTTACTTCTGCTCTGTTTGTGGTCGAATGTCTACTTCAACCATTTTAGTTAAGTTACTTCTGCTCTGTTTGTGGTCGAATGTCTACTTCAACCATTTTAGTTAGTTTACTTCTGCTCTGTTTGTGGTGGAATGTCTGCTTCAACCATTTTAGTTAGGTTACTTCTGCTCTGTTTGTGGTGGAATGTCTACTTCAACCATTTTAGTTAAGTTACTTCTGCTCTGTTTGTGGTGGAATGTCTACTTCAACCATTTTAGTTAGGGTACTTCTGCTCTGTTTGTGGTGGAATGTCTACTTCAACTATTTTAGTTAAGTTACTTCTGCTCTGTTTGTGGTGGAATGTCTACTTCAACTATTTTAGTTAAATTACTTCTGCTCTGTTTGTGGTGGAATGTCTACTTCAACTATTTTAGTTAGGTTACTTCTGCTCTGTTTGTAGTGGAATGTCTACTTCAACTATTTTAGTTAAGTTACTTCTGCTCTGTTTGTGGTGGAATATCTACTTCAACTATTTCAGTTAGTTTACTTCTGCTCTGTTTGTGGTGGAATGTCTACTTCAACTATTTCAGTTAGTTTACTTCTGCTCTGTTTGTGGTGGAATGTCTACTTCAACTATTTTAGTTAAGTTACTTCTGCTCTGTTTGTGATGGAATGTCTACTTCAACCATTTTAGTTAGTTTACTTCTGCTCTGTTTGTGATGGAATGTCTACTTCAACCATTTTAGTTAGTTTACTTCTGCTCTGTTTGTGGTGGAATATCTACTTCAACCATTTCAGTTAGTTTACTTCTGCTCTGTTTGTGGTGGAATGTCTACTTCAACCATTTCAGTTAGTTTACTTCTGCTCTGTTTGTGGTGGAATGTCTACTTCAACCATTTCAGTTAGTTTACTTCTGCTCTGTTTGTGGTGGAATGTCTACTTCAACCATTTCAGTTAGTTTACTTCTGCTCCGTTTGTGGTGGAATGTCTACTTCAACCATTTCAGTTAGTTTACTTCTGCTCTGTTTGTGGTGAAATGTCTACTTCAACCATTTTAGTTAGTTTACTTCTGCTCTGTTTGTGGTGGAATGTCTACTTCAACCATTTCAGTTAGTTTACTTCTGCTCTGTTTGTGGTGGAATGTCTACTTCAACCATTTTAGTTAGTTTACATCTGCTCTGTTTGTGGTGGAATGTCTACTTCAACCATTTTAGTTAGTTTAATTCTGCTCTGTTTGTGGTGAAATGTCTACTTCAACCATTTTAGTTAGTTTACTTCTGCTCCGTTTGTGGTGGAATGTCTACTTCAACCATTTTAGTTAGTTTACATCTGCTCTGTTTGTGGTGGAATGTCTACTTCAACCATTTTAGTTAGTTTACTTCTGCTCCGTTTGTGGTGGAATGTCTACTTCAACCATTTCAGTTAGTTTGCTTCTGCTCTGTTTGTGGTGGAATGTCTACTTCAACCATTTTAGTTAGGTTACTTCTCTCTTTAATGACATCACTGTAAGAGGCACAGTGTGTTACGACTGTATCACATACTGTTTGGTAACCTCATTGTAACAGATGCACAGTGTCTAATTACTGTATCACATACTGTTTGGTAACCTCACTGTAACGGATGCACAGTGTATAATTACTGTATCACATACTGTTTGATAACATTTCCGTAACACACACACACTGTATAACTACTGTATCACATACTGTTTGATAATGTTACTGTAACAGAGACGCAGTGTGTAACTAGTGTATCGCATACTGTTTGATAACGTTACTGTAACAGAGATGCAGTGTATAACTAGTGTATCACATACTGTTTGATCACGTTACTGTAACACAGATACTGTGTATAACTAGTGTATCACATACTGTTTGATCACATTACTGTAACAGAGACGCTGTGTATAACTAGTGTATCACATACTGTTTGATCACATTACTGTAACAGAGACGCTGTGTATAACTAGTGTATCACATACTGTTTGATCACGTTACTGTAACTGTGTATAAATAGTATATCACATACTGTTTGATCACGTTACTGTAACTGTGTATAACTAGTGTATCACATACTCTAGGATATATGTGGATGACCAATTATGTTTTCCAAGACTGGGCTGTAAGTTTCAACAAGTGCATGAAACGACAGCATCATGTTGTTGTTTTAGTATTAGACAATGTCATATTGCACAGTCAAAAGAATCTAGGAATATCAGAATTGTGTTCTAAGTTTGCAGTGCAGCATAAGTGCTAAAGCCTCATGACCCAGGTATCTATCATTCATGCATTGAAAACCACCAACTTCGAGAAAAATGTCTGTGTGCAAGAATGCTTGTGTTGAGTGAAATAAAGAACAGAACAGTGTAAAAGTAGACAAGAACAGTGTAAAAGTGGACAAGAACAGTGTAAAAGTGGACAAGAACAGTGTAAAAGTGTTTCATCAACTTCCCTTCAGAAGACAACAGAGAAGATGAAGACTAAAACATCCTTTTCCACAACAGCTTCAGCTGGCTGAAAACATCTTCCAAGGAATGTGTTGACCAAACAACAGTGTGCCTTCATCCAACGTTCTGTGACAACTGGGTACAAGAACATTTGAACAACCTGAATAATGACAGCAACCAGTACACAGACACAGAAGAGTGTACAATCAAGTCAAGATTGAAGTGTTTTGAATACGTTAAGAAGTTTGCACTGAAAGACCCAGCACTCCTTACACTGATGAACAATTTGAATAATGTAGAAGATATTGTTTAAAAACCCATCACTTCAAACAGTGAAGGATAATTTAAATAATGTAGAAACATGTTCTGATGATATTTCTTGTTCATCTAGTACAATACAAGTCCAGCTGAACAGTTTTGTGTTAATACTGTCCCACTACTGCATATTGTAATGATGTTTTCTGTTTTATCTGATACAAGATATATAGTCCTCCACCTGAACAGTTTTGTGTTAATACTGTCCCACTACTATATGTTCTAATGATGTTTTGTTTTATCTAGTACAAGATAGTCCTCCACCTAAACAGTTTTGTTTTAACACTGTCCCATTACTATATGTTCTAATGATGTTTCTGTTTTATCTAATACGAGATGTTTAGTCCTCCACCTGAACAGTTTTGTGTTAATACTGTCCCACTACTATATGTTCTAATGATGTTTTCTGTTTTATCTAATACAAGATAGTCCTCCACCTAAACAGTTTTGTTTTAACACTGTCCCATTACTATATGTTCTAATGATGTTTCTGTTTTATCTAATACAAGATGTTTAGTCCTCCACCTGAACAGTTTTATGTTAATACTGTCCCACTACTATATGTTCTAATGGTGTTTTCTGTTTTATCTAATACAAGATATATAGTCCTCCACCTGAACAGTTTTGTGTTAATACTGTCCCACTACTATATGTTCTAATGATGTTTTGTTTTATCTAATACAAGATAGTCCTCCACCTGAACAGTTTTGTTTAACACTGTCCCACTACTATATGTTCTAATGATGTTTCTGTTTTATCTAATACAAGATATATAGTCCTCCACCTGAACAGTTTTGTGCTAATACTGTCCCACTACTATATGTTCTAATGGTGTTTTCTGTTTTATCTAATACAAGATATAGTCCTCCACCTGAAGAGTTCTGTGTTAATACTGTCCCACTACTATATGTTCTAATGATGTTTTCTGTTTTATCTAATACAAGATATATGGTCCTCCACCTAAACAGTTTTGTGTTAATACTGTTGCACTGCAACATGGTATTATGATGTTTTCTGTTTTATTTAGTACAATGTAAAGCCTTCCAGCTGAACAGTTTTGTGTTAATACTGTCCCACTGCAACATGGTATTATGATGTTTTCTGTTTTATTTAGTACAACGTAAGCCTTCTAGCTGAACAGTTTTGTGTTAATACTGTCCCACTGCAACATGGTATTATGATGTTTTCTGTTTTATTTAGTACAACGTAAGCCTTCCAGCTGAACAGTTTTGTGTTAATACTGTCCCACTGCAACATGGTATTATGATGTTTTCCGTTTTATTTAGCACAACGTAAAGTCTTCCAGCTGAACAGTTTTGTGTTAATACTGTCCCACTGCAACATGGTATTATGATGTTTTCTGTTTTATTTAGTACAACATAAGCCTTCCAGCTGAACAATTTTGTGTTAATACTGTCCCACTACTGCATGTTCTAATGATGTTTTCTGTATTATCTAGTACAAGATACAGTCACAAAAGAAAGTGTTCGTACCCCTTCGTCCCGAGTAATTTTTTGCTCATAACTTAAAAAGTATCACGATTAGGCTAATAGAAGTATAGTATTTTATAAATATTATACTAACACACATCTACATAAATTTTTATGTCAGTTAAAGGACAAATAAACTGTTTATAAACAAATAATCAAAAATAGGAGGAGCAGAAAGTGTTTGTGCAGTTCAGAATGTGTGAAAAAACTGATATTCATGTAAACATTTTGTTTAGTTTGGCAAATAAACTACATTATACCATTCCAGAACTAGACACTGGGTTCATAATTATTGCAATTTAGCCAGTAAAAATATGTACTTCTGGCAATTTAGCGCAGTCTCCGTCATTATCTGCTTGGTCATCATAGCGAACAGGAAACAACTGTCCAGTGATTTAAAAAACCGAATTATTGTAAAATACAAGTCTCGTGTATCTCTTTCCAGTATTGCTACACAACTTAATGCGCCAAAATCTACTGTTCAAAGCATAATTGTCAAGTTTAAGCTTACAGGGTCAACTGCTAACCTCCCTCTTTCTGGATGCCCCACCAAATTTCCAGAGAAAACCAAAAGGAAGGTTCTCGGAGAAGTTAGTAGGAATCCTCGTTTAACACATAATGACGTACAGAAACTGGTAAGGGAAACGGGGGTTGAAGTAAGCACCTATACAGTTATGAACATGTTATGCTCTTCTGGGTTCAAAGCATGCCGTCCTCGTAGAACTCCATATATAAAGCCTGTTCATTTAGAAGCACGATTGAGGTATGCAAGAAAGCATGTAGATAAACCCTTTACCTTTTGGAAAAGTATCCTTTGATCAGATGAGACTAAAATTGAACTTTTCGGCTACAACAATGTTCGCTATCCTTTCCATAAGAAGGGGGAACAAAATCTTCCAAAGAACACCGTCCCTGCAGTTAAACACAGAGGTGGCTCGATCATGCTATCGGGTTCCTTCAGCTCTTCTGGTGTAGGCATCCTTAACCATGTCAACAGAATCATGAATAAAGAAGAGTACGTTGATATATTAGGCACTTCTATCAAGAATGATGCTCGGAACTTGCGGCTTGGGCGTCGTTGGATCTTCCAGCACGACAATGACTCTAAGCACACATCGAAATATGTGCAATCCTGGTTGCAGAGAAATCATATAAGTGTTCTGTAGTGGCCATCACAGTCACCCGATCTAGACCCAATTGAAAACGTTTAGCATGAGTTGAAAACCAGGGTTCATCAGCATCATACAAAAAACTTAGAAGAGTTGGAGGCATTCTGTAAAGAAGAATAGAAGAAAATACCAGTCGAGTACTGTCAAACGATCATGGAGGACTATGAGGAGAGATTGTGCCAAGTAATTCACCTGAAAGGCTACACAACTGACCATTAAAGTAGATGCATGAACACTTTCTGCCCCTCCTATGTTTGGTTATTTGTTTATAAACAGTTTGTCGTTCAATTTACATAAAAAATTATGTAGATGTGTGTTAGTATAATATTTATAATATACTTTACTTTCATTATCCTAATTGTGATACTTTTTACGTTATGAGGAAAAAACTCACGACGCAGGGGTACGAACAGTTTTGTGTTAACACTGTCCCACTACAACATGGTATAATGATTTTTCTTGTTTCAACTAGTACAAGATAGTCCTCTAGCTGAACAGTTTTGTGTTAACACTGTCCTACTGCAACATGGTATAATGATGTTTCTTGTTTCATCTAGTACAAGATAGTCCTCTAGCTGAACAGTTTTGTGTTAACACTGTCCCACTACAACATGGTATAATGATGTTTCTTGTTTCATCTAGTACAAGATAGTCCTCTAGCTGAACAGTTTTGTGTTAACACAGTCCCACTGCAACATGGTATAATGATGTTTCTTGTTTCATCTAGTACAAGATAGTCCTCTAGCTGAACAGTTTTGTGTTAATACTGTCCCACTGCAACATGGTATAATGATGTTTCTTGTTTCATCTAGTACAAGATAGTCCTCTAGCTGAACAGTTTTGTGTTAACACTGTCCCACTACAACATGGTATAATGATGTTTCTTGTTTCATCTAGTACAAGTTAGTCCTCTAGCTGAACAGTTTTGTGTTAACACTGTCCCACTGCAACATGGTATAATGATGTTTCTTGTTTCATCTAGTACAAGACAGTCCTCCATCTGAACAGTTTTGTGTTAACACTGTCCCACTGCAACATGGTATAATGATGTTTCTTGTTTCATCTAGTACAAGACAGTCCTCTAGCTGAACAGTTTTGTGTTAACACTGTCCCACTGCAACATGGTATAATGATGTTTCTTGTTTCATCTAGTACAAGACAGTCCTCCATCTGAACAGTTTTGTGTTAACACTGTGTCACTACTGCATGTTATAACGATGTTTCCTGTTTTATCTAGTACAGGATATCGTCTTCCAGCTGAACCGTTTTGTATCAGCACTGTCCCACTACCATAACAATTGTCATGCTGTGATGAAAACAGCCAACATTTTTCCCATTGAAGTGGATCTATCAGGCAGCACTTTCCACTACCCAGATCCAACTGTTAGTCCATACCAAGATGAAGAGGATGATGATGATGATGATGAACTTTTGGAAGCGAAAGAAGCCAAAGAGATTGTAGAAGGCAATCTTCTAGGGGACTAGTGTGTATTAATTAAATAGGTTGGTTTCTCAAATGTATAAATATGTTACAGTATTCAAGGGTCCATTGAAACATAGCAAGAAAGTTAAGAGTTTTCACGAATGTAGTGTAGCATCATTGTGATGAATTATCTTTACACATTTATGTAGAAATGATTTATTTCTCTTTGTTACTTTGTATTTTGATTAATATGATCTCTTAGTTGGAAACAACAGGATGTGAACATGTTAACATGTATGAACTGCAGATTAGTTAAGCAGGTATGGTGTTCAGGTGTGACTTTTTTTAAAAATTTAAACTATACTTTGTATGTCAGAAAGTTACATTATAATGAATGTGTAAGTATTCTGAATGTGATAGTGTCAATATGTTCAAATTATCTGTACGTTTGAAATGGCAAACTTCTTTTCTAGTCAGTTTTATGTGAGTTACAGCATGATGACCAAGAACATTACAGATTATCTGAATGTGAGTTACAGCATGATGACCAAGAACATTACAGATTATCTGACGTGGTAGACACTTTAAACTAAACTCGAGTCAATATGAAAAATCATTAACTCTGCAATTATGGCTTTTAAATAACAATTTTAATAAGTTATCATAAATTAATGTAATATATATATATATATATTTGTGCACGTTCTTAAGAGTTTCACTTATGATGATATGTAACATTTCTGTTATCTTTAGACAAGTGTATTTTCAGTTTTTGTTGTTTTTTAAGTTACATTTCACTTTTTTCTAAGTTGTTAAAGATAGAAAGTATGGGTTACTGTTTTTGTCGTTGAAATAATATTTCTATGCATAGTAATCTGATTTTATCTAGAAGGAAAATGTTTTGTCACATTTTAAAAGCTAAATCAAAACAGTAGTGTTTTCTGACATTCGAGCTTGTGATTCATGTTGTAGTTAAGTTTATGACCTGCTCTGTATTTCTAATTGGTAATTCTAACTTCATTTTATCTGTTAAAATGTTGTTTAGAAGACAACTTAATGTGTAACATTTAAAGTTGATCTTACCCATAAAAGTTTTCCAGAAATACATGGTTTTATAACTGGTATTTATTCTTATTACTACATCAGTTACAGGTGTTATGTAAACAAGGTTCTTGCAAACATCATTCTCTGAGAAGTACTTGTCACTAATTAACACAAATATTTTCTGAAGAGATTTTTAAACTGATATGATATATTTGAGATTTTTTCTTACATTTTAGTTAAGGTTTTATTTAGTCACCTTTCTGAGATGTCTTGTTTTTGAGGTCTTGAAATAAAATAATAAGATAAAAAAAAAAAACCATCCTGTTTGAATTATTCCATGTGTAGATTTATGGCAAGTTGCTGAAGTTTAGTACCCTTCTGAATAACACAGTATCTCAATATCTTTATAATTTAATGCCATATTTTAAAACCCACTTTTGTATATTAGATCAGAGACCCATAAATTAATGGAGATGTATATTTACTACACCTAAGATAGGAAGTTATAACAACTATGAAGAATTCCTGTAGATGTGCTACTAAAAATAAATATAATGAACATTTATAGAATGTTCTTGTGTATTGGAAACAAGTATTTCTATGTATACACTCAAACATTTCTGTTTTAAGATTTGGAAAACGTATCTTTTTTTTTGGTTAATTTTGTGAGTGGATGTATAAACTGGCATGTTATATTAACACTGATGTAGGTTATAATACAGTGAATATTGTGAATGTAAGTAATTTATTGTCTTTAATTAGGCTAGACAAAAATATTTAGACAAACTATGGTGTTTAGTTATTTACAAAACTCAAGACTGTGGAAATGTTATATAAGGAAAAATTAAACAAGGGCTGGAAAAGAAATATAAACGCAAACTATGGTTTACTAATCACAAAATTATTTCTCTTTAATTCTCAAACTGGCTTTCTAAATTTAACTTGAAATCACTACTGTGTGTCTATAAAATGTGTTTTAAAAAGACAGAAGTCAACACAGGCATGTTTACCAGTCAGCTTTAAGAAGAGAGGTTTTAGCACACATCTATGTAAAAGGATAAGTTATATGTTAAACCCTGTGATTTAAAATAATGTCATGACTACATGTAGAACCACAAATAAAGATCTAAACTGACTTAGGAAAACATGCACAGATAATATTAATAGGATTATTTAAAGATGCTAATATAATTACAGAGATAACTGTTGAGTAAATATGTACTGCGGGTCCAACTGAATATTCATTTGCATCCTGTAAATGAAGCTGTGTGTGTGTAAAAAGTGTGCCAGGCAAATCTCTCTTCTCAGTAACACACAGAGTTGGTAGTGGTTGATCTGTACAAGCTGCCATTCATCTGGTATATCAGAGATGATCAATGAAGATAGCTTTAGCAGCTTTGTACAAATATTCAAAAACTAATTCAAAAGGTTGAATAAAAGTTACAAAGACAATTGAAACCAAATAGCTTTGTCTTATAGAGTAATACTTAGAAGTTACACTAGGAATCAGCAAAATGTCCTTTAAAAGAAAAGTGCTTATTGCAAGATACTGATGTACTTTGAAAAGGATATACTTGGTGTAGTATAGAAGTTAAGATAAAGAAATATGGCATGTACTGTTATAAGTAACTAATATTTGGGTTATGAGTTTGAAACACAATATAGCAAATCATGGAAATTAATTCCAGTATAATCTTGAAACATGATTTCAGATCCTAGGACTTAATACACAGAATATAAGATTGAATTATCATTTTCTATCAATTGCACACAGTAATACTGAAGTTTCTCAGGTAAGATGACAATATTTGAAAAGCAACACTATTAGATCCAGGAGTCCACTGATGAGAGTTCTAAGATATGATTAGCCTTTAAACAGACTAATATCACCTCATTACTTACTGATTAATATGTCCAAAGTTCTACAGAATTACCACTTAACTAACATGTTTCTTATCAACTAATTGTACACCTCTAAAGTGTTTCTAACCTACTAATTTTCACAAATCTTCACCAACATACTTCATATCAACTAATCATTACACAGTTAACAAACACATTGCTTATCAACTACACCTGGCACACCTTCACCAACATGTTTCTTATCAACTAATCATTACACAGTTAACAAACGCATTGCTTATCAACTACACCTGGCACACCTTCACCAACATACTTCATATCAACTAATCATTACACAGTTAACAAACGCATTGCTTATCAACTACACCTGGCACACCTTCACCAACATGTTTCTAATCAACTGATTTTTACACATTTAACAAACGTTTCTTATTTACTAGTTTTCATACACCTTAACCAACATGTTTCTTATCAACTACCCCTGACACATCTTCACCAACATGTTTCTTATCAACTACATGTCACACCCCTTCACCAACTTGTTTATTATCAACTACCCTTGACACACCTACACAGACATGTTTCTTATGAAATACCACTGATGCACATTCACCAACGTTTCTTATTAACTACCTCTGACATACCTAACAAACATGTTTTTATCAACTAATCCTGACACACATTCACCAACATGTTTCTTATCAACTAATACTGAGACACCTTCACCAAGTTGTTTATCATCAACTGCCCCTGACACACCTTCAGCAAGAGTTAAGTGTCACACAGGTAGGTAGAAAGTGAGATTGTTCAACCTGGCCATTCTGTCTTAAGGATTACAGCCTAAAGTGGAGACTCATAATTACAAAATGTTTCGTAAGGCCCCTTATAATAATAATATATACATAATTTACAAGATGTTTCATAAGGCCCCTTATAATAATAATATATACATAATTACAAAATGTTTCGTAAGGCCCCTTATAATAATAATATATACATAATTACAAAATGTTTCGTAAGGCCCCTTATAATAATAATATATACATAATTTACAAAATGTTTCGTAAGGCCCCTTATAATAATAATATATACATAATTACAAAATGTTTCGTAAGGCCCCTTATAATAATATATACATAATTACAAAATGTTTCGTAAGGCCCCTTATAATAATAATATATACATAATTACAAAATGTTTCGTAAGGCCCCTTATAATAATAATATATACATAATTACAAAATGTTTCGTAAGGCCCCTTATAATAATAATATATACATAATTACAAAATGTTTCGTAAGGCCCCTTATAATAATATATACATAATTACAAAATGTTTCGTAAGGCCCCTTATAATAATAATATATACATAATTTACAAAATGTTTGGTAAGGCCCCTTATAATAATAATATATACATAATTTATTGACAACTATGATAAATATTCAAATCTTGAAAAAAGTGGTTTATCCTGAATAAGATTCGACTGGATAGTGAGGATAAAGTGGTCTTTCATCAAATGTAACCATAAGCATACTTTAAAAGTTTCCACAATTCAAGTGAGATGTATTCTTTCTCTAGAATATAGTTACGATAAGAATAATGTGTAAGTTCCTTTCTCCAAGTACTAGGATATCATGAAGAAGTAAATATATTTAAATATAAATATATGAAATATATTATGACATAAAAGTAAAATAACAGTCCAGTAATTGAAAATATTTAACCTTTCATGAATATATAATTCATGCAACCTTTGGTCTTCACTAAAACTAAGAAACGTCATTAAAATAATAAGTATGACAATCTTTACCTTTTTCTGTCCAGTAGATTAATCTTGATCAGTGACCAGATCTAGTGTTTGATACATTAAAAAACATATCACTAAGTTTGTATAACAAAGGTTTAATTCCTACCACATCAATAGAATATTTTCAGCTACTAGACATATACTAGAACAATGATATTATTCTAACATTACTTTTCAAAAAACCTAAAGTTTGAAATTATTGTAAATTAGTATATATTAGCTATGTATATTTTCATTTTCTGACTCAATATTTTGATAACATGAGAACCTTCATGGATGAGTAAATACACTTCACAACATAGAAATCAGTGTACATCATCCTAGAGTTCAGTCTTTCATTATTCTTAACTATACTCTTCAAAAAAAGAAACACAAAAGGCAAAATATGAGACAAATTGTTAACAAGTTTATTCTGGGTAGTTCTGTATGACATGTGTGAAACTTTGCACATTCACTGCTGAACATCCAAAGTTTGCAAAGGCCAAGTCCACGCTCATTGGGTGAAGTTTAACATCAATAACGAGTATGCCCCCCGTGAGCATCAATAACTGCTTGGCATCTCCTGCCCATGGAAGCGATGAGATGACGAATCACATCCTGTGGAATGGCTGTCACTCAGCCTGCAAAGCTGCTGCAAGCTGAGGTAGAGTCTGCGGTTGAGGTTGTCGCCGTCGCAGACGTCAGTCCAACTCGTTCCAAAGATATTCGATGGGGTTTAAATCTGGTGATCTGGAGGGCCAGGAAAGAACGTTGATGTTGTGGTGTCTCAAGAAGACAGTGGTGAGTCGGCAGTGTGAGGACGGGCGTTGTCATGTTGAAAAACGTTGTTGACATTCACCTTGATGGGTTGCACATGGGGCCTAAGAATCTCGTCAACGTATCGTTGAGCCGTAAGATTCCCTCGAACGTGCAAAAGGTCTGTTCTGGCACTGTAGGCGATGGCAGCTCACATCATGACGCTGCCACCATCAAATCTGTCAACATCCTGCACACAGTTTGCTGCAAAATGTTCACCTCAGCGACGGTAAACATGGGTCCTTCCATCCTGCCTACGAAGCATAAAACGTGATTCATCGCTGAACCAAACATGCCTACATCGTCGATGAGGCCGTGCCCGAGTCCACTGCAGCCGTGCTTGACGATGTTGCTGGGTGAGGATGATACATGTGACTGGACGTCGAGGTTGGATTCCTGCATCTTGTAGATGGTTGCGTACGGTCTGATCGGAAATCCTACGCAGCCCTGGTATGGTTGAGGCAGTAGATGTCGCAGTGGTGGTCCTATCCCAAAGGTGACATAACCGGATGTTGCGATCTTGTGCGGGTGTGGTCACACGAGGTCTGCCAGATCGTGGACGGTCACATGTTGATCCATGTTGTTGGTGACGATTCCATAGCCTTGTGATGGTGTTTTGGTGGACATTCACAGCTCTGGCAACATCTGATCGAGATTCGCCTGCTTCTAAATCGACCAATGGCATTGTTGCGTTGTGCTTCAGTCAGTCTTGGCGATGGCTTAACACTGAGCTATGGAAACCGAGTACCCGTCACTTTTGTAAGGATTTTGCACATGTTGCACTTGCAGAACATGCAAATCTCTCAAACGAATTTATTGGACACGCATGCGTTTTGGCGAAAAATCCAATGTTTTCCTCTGTTTTCAAAGTGCACAACTTTCATTGTCATTTTGGTCTGACAATCAGTGCCTTAACACGTGTAACATCACATACTCTGAGCTTGTAACGCTATTACATATATTTCTCTTTAAAATAACAAAAATATCCCTTTTGCGTTTCTTGTTTTGAAGAGTATAAATAAAACATAGTCAGTGATAACTATTTACATATATAAATAAAACATAAAATAACCTTATCTTCACAGAAAACAACTAGATCCATTAAAAAGATTTCAAAACAAACTACTGCAAGATAAACAAACCATAGAAGTAAAGATTTGACATATACATCAACATAAAATACTTATTTACTTCTCATGAATTTGGATCCAAGTGTGTGAAGCTAACCAGATGAGTACACTAAAGAATACACCTGCTCCTGCAGCTGATACAAACATGTAGACCATGCCTTCTCTAGAAACAAAATAACCTTTTCAGTTCTCTCTTAAATATTGTTTTTGTTTCATGTTATCTTAGAAATGTGTTTTGTCATAAGTATTTTTACACAACATACAAAGATAGGAAACTTTTTGTTTTCAATTAAAATAAATATCTGATTCCTTTCAGAAGTGTACCATACAAAATATCAATATGTGATTTCTTCCAGAAGTGTACTATACAAAATATCAATATGTGATTGCTTCCAGAAGTGTACTCTACAAAATATCAATATGTGACTTCTTCCAGAACGGTACTATACAAAATATCAATATGTGACTTCTTCCAGAAGTGTACTAAACAAAATATCAATATGTGACTTCTTCCAGAAGTGTACTATACAAAATATCAATATGTGATTGCTTTAAGAAGTGTACTCTACAAAATATCAATATGTGACTTCTTCCAGAAGTGTACTATACAAAATATCAACATGTGATTGCTTCCAGAAGTGTACTGTACAAAATATCAATATGTGATTGCTTCAAGTGTAATATACAAAATATCAATATGTGACTTCTTCAAGAAGTGTACTATACAAAATATCAATATGTGATTGCTTCCAGAAGTGTACTCTACAAAATATCAATATCTGATTTCTTCCAGAAATGTACTATACAAAATATCATCCTTGAGTTATGAAATACAAATTGGATTTTACAATAAAATGTTCTGGAATTAAACAAAACTTGTTTTTTAAGCTGAAACACCTTGGACATTAACAACTGTATGTAACATTCACATTTCAATCAAACTGGCCAAATATAAAGATAATAACAAGTCACCTGACAACAACATAATAAGACATTATAAAATATAAAGATAATAACAAGTCACCTGACAACAACATAATAAGACTTTATAAAATATAAAGATAATAACAAGTCACCTAACAACAACATAATAAGACATTATAAAATATAAAGATAATAACAAGTCACCTGACAACAACATAATAAGACATTATAAAATATAAAGATAATAACAAGTCACCTGACAACAACATAATAAGACATTATAAAATATAAAGATAATAACAAGTCACCTGACAACAACATAATAAGACTTTATAAAATATAAAGATAAGTCACCTGACAACAACATAATAAGACTTTATAAAATATAAAGATAATAACAAGTCACCTGACAACAACATAATAAGACATTATAAAATATAAAGATAATAACAAGTCACCTGACAACAACATAATAAGACTTTATAAAATATAAAGATAATAACAAGTCACCTGACAACAACATAATAAGACATTATAAAATATAAAGATAATAACAAGTCACCTGACAACAACATAATAAGACTTTATAAAATATAAAGATAATAACAAGTCACCTGACAACAACATAAGACATTTTCTTATTATTACAATAATTTTTCACTATACAGCTTGATTAAACATCTTTGCACTAACCTCTGTTCTTAATAATGAGGGTTTATTTACATTATTTATTAAAAGAGTTCAACTGTTCTTAATAATGAGGGTTTATTTACATTATTTATTAAAAGAGTTCAACTGTTCTTAATAATGAGGGTTTATTTACATTATTTATTGAAAGAGTTCAACTCACAAGACATCCACACAAGTAGCCTGCATAGCAATAACATATTCTTTATGCATAGCTTGACAATCCAAGAGAGTAACCATCCCTGATACAGTCTTCTCTGCACTGTTTAACTTTGTGGACAGGTGGTGTAGTGTTGCTCTCACCTGAATTGAATACTTTACTTCACTATTACACACTAACGATAAAAGTTATCTTCAAGTGATAACCATGATCTAATATTGAACATGTTAAACTAAGGTAAGACCTTAATGTGATAATAATACTTTTATATTAAACATGTTAAAATAACATAACACCATAATGGGAAAACCACACTTTAAATACTAAGGTAACAATATAATGTAAAATGAAAAGATTGGAGTTCTCAAACAAGAACTGAACATTTATAAAGAAATTATTGTAAACTGACAGAGTTTAACTTTCATTTTAACCCTCTCACCATAAATATCTGTTGTTGCTGAGATTCTTAATGTTCTACCAATCAGTACAACAAAATATCTTAGTTAACAATCCATATGGTTATAGTATACAAGTTTTATGTTCTTAATTTTACAATTCAATACTAAAAAATTCTCAATTTCTACTAGTGTGAGAATATCACCAATGCTCGTACAAAGCATGATTTTCCTGGCCTTCAATCTTGTTTGGTTAAAGAGCCACCAAATGGAAAATCTGGCTCTTCTTGCCTGTCACATCCTCTCTTTCGTGATTTGTTAATAGATCTTTCTTACCTTCAGTTACAGATTACCAATAAAATGTCAAGATTTTCATCTATCAAATAATTTATTGTATAATAACAATAAGTTTACAAGTTCACTCACTTTTACCCATAGGAAAATTAAAGGCCAGTTTAGATGAATTTGTAACGACTCTTGTGTCATATTTGGGAAGCCAGAAAAATTTTGAGAGTTATAGAAAATTGTCTGCTTTTTGCATATTAATATTCTATATTATTTTAGGCAAAAATAAATAATAATAACACAACAGAAACGTTTTGTGAGCAGCTTATGGGTAATGTACTTCAATAGCATAATATGAGATGCATCTTTGCCAAGTGATTTACAATGTATGTTGCCACAAATAGTAATTATACATGGTTCAAAGAACAGTAAAATAATACAATTTAAGTATAACAGATTTAGAGTTATCAATTAAAAGCTACTTAGGATAAACAAATGTATTATCATGTTACAATCTGAACTCTATCTAAAAAAAGGATAAATTGGATTATTTTGATATTTTTGGTGATTACAAAGAAAATTAAATTGACCAATCTTGTATAAAGTTAGGGTAGGCAAAATAACAGATAAAAATATTACATTTCACGAAAAATAGTTTGGAATATATTTAAGATATCTTTAAAATTATACAAATGAAATTTGAAATTTTCAAAATAGAGATAAGTATATTTATTCTTAACATGAAAGTCACTTTGCACTTGGACTAGTAAAAAAAATAGGCTTGATATATTCACAGAGAAAACTTTGTTCAGTTTATCAAAAATAGTTTGCTACAAAATCTGATCTTTTTGTATCTAAATGACTTGTAATGTTTATTGAAAAATCTGTCCATTTTCGTGAAGACATACTTACTGTATTAAACATTAGTAGTGTCCAAACTTTAGACAAGCACAAATTTATAATATGGTCAGTCAGTTCAACTGAGCCCGTGTACATAGAGTTAAGGAAAAATCCTAAATATACGAAGTTAAACTAAAGTAATTGTAAGTTCTGCATTTACAGGTTTACCAATACAAAATATTGAATTTAAGTAAAATCTGATTTGCATGAATATGATCTCACTTAAAACTAAATAATTGTGTTTAGAATATTCACAAAAACCGTGGTGGTGGTGAATTTTCGTAGTATTGACAGAAAATTTACTATCAAGGTGATGGCAGTTTTAGAGTGTTGAAATAAACACTGAACCAGCTACCTAAGCTTCACTACACATGAACAAGATGACTTGACATTCTCTACATGAGGCAACTGACCTTCACTACACATGAAACAACTGTCTGACATTCTCTAAAGTTCAAGTAAAAATTGAAAACATATCTCACCTGCTGCTCAGGATACAACACTCCAGTTATCTGAATTAAAACATTCACAGTACTGTCCATATTGTTTACTGTCATAGTGATTTCTTTGATTGGCTAGAAATAATGTTTGAAAATGATGACTTAAATAAAAATAGAAATTTATAATGATTAATTATTAATGTTAAAACTTCATAAACTTATTATTACTTCATTTATTTAACTTCCAAGACAATAATAGGAGAAAAACATCACAGTATTGTAATTTTTAAAGACAATTATCATTATATATGCAGGTATTCTTTCATTCTTTACAGGTTGTATTACCACCAAAAAAATATTATTTGTATTCTACTAATTACAAGTTGACTAAGTTTGAAAAGTAATATCAACCACTTATGAACACACTGACTAAATTAACTGATTATGAAGAGACTGACTAACTTTATAAAAATAGCATCAACTTATCATGAACAGACTCAATAAGTTTGTAAGAGTGATATTAACTAGTAATGAAAAGACTTTAATTTTATAAGAGTAATATCAACTGATCATGAACAAACTAAGTTTCTGAGAGTAATATTAACTGATCATGAATAGACTGACTAAGATTGAAAGAGTAATATCAGCTGGTCATGAACAGACTCTCTAGTTTTCAAAGAGTAATATTAACTATTCATGAAGAGGCTCTCAAAGTTTGTATGAGTAATATCAACGGGTCATGAACAAACTAAGTTTAGAAAATTAATATCAATTGATCATGAAGAGACTCAATAAGTTTGTAACAGTAATATCAACTGGTAATGAAAAGACTCTGTAATTTTGTAAGAGTAATATCAACAGATCATGAACAAAATAAGTTTGGAAGATCAACTGATCATGAATAAACACCCTAATTTTGGAAGAGTAATATCAACTGGTCAGAAACAGACTCTCTAAATTTAGAAGCGATATCAGCTAATAACGAACAGACTTTCTAAATTGGTTGAAGTGATATCAGCTAATCATAAACAGACTCTTTGAGTTGTTAATCTTATGTCAACTGATCATGAACAGACACTCTAATTTTGTAAGAATAATATTAAATGATCAAGAACAGACTCCCTAATTTTCTAAGTTTAGAAGATTAATATCAATTGATCATGAAGAGACTCTCTAAGTTTGCAAGAGTAATATTAATTGATCATGAAGAGGCTCAATACGTTTGTAACAGTAATATCAACTAGTAATGAAAAGACTTTCTAATTTTGTAAGAGTAACATCAACTGGTCATGAACAGACTCTCTAAATTTAGAAGAGAGATATCAACTGATAATGAACAGACTGACTAAGTTTGTAAAAATAGTATCAGCTAATCATGAACAGACTGAAAAAGTTTGTAAGAGTAATATCAACTGATCATGAACAGACTCTCCAAGTTTGTAACAGTAATATCAACTTGTAATGAAAAGACTGACTAAGATTGTACGATTAATATCAACTGATCATCAACAGACTCTGTAAGTTTGTAACTAATATCAGTTGGTAATGAAAAGACTTTCTAATTTTGTAAGAGTAATTTCAAGTGATCATGAACACACCATCCAAGTTTGTAAGAATAATATCAACTAATGATGAACAAACAAAGTTGAGAAGAGTAATATCAATTGATCATAAAAAGACTGACTCAGATTGTAAGAGTAATATCAACTGATTATGTACAGACTGACTAAGTTTGTAAAAGTAACATTAACTGGTCATGAAAAGTCTCTCTAATTTTGTAAGTGTAATATCAACAGATCATGAAGAAACTACGTTCAGAAGAGTAATCCCACTTGATCATGAACAGACTCTCTAAGTTTGTAGGATTAATATCAACTAATCATGAACAGACTGACTAAGTTTGTAGGAGTAATATCAACTGATTATGAACAGACTGACTAAGTTTGTAGGAGTGATATCAACTAATCATGAACAGACTCACTAAGTTTGTAGGAGTAATATCAACTAATCATGAACAGACTGACTAAGTTTGTAGGAGTAATATCAACTAATCATGAACAGACTAACTAAGTTTGTAAGAGTAATATTAACTGATTATGAACAATCTTACTATGTTTGTAAGAGTAATATCAACAGATGATGAAACAGATGATAAGTTTGTAAGAAACCAAATTTAGAAGAGTGACATCAACTGATCATGAATAGACTATAAGTTTGTAAGAGTAGTCTCATCTGATAATGAAAAGACTATGTTTGTAACAGTAATATCAACTGATCATGAACAGACTCTCCAAGTTTGTAACAGTAATATCAACTTGTAATGAAAAGACTGACTAAGATTGTACGATTAATATCAACTGATCATCAACAGACTCTGTAAGTTTGTAACTAATATCAGTTGGTAATGAAAAGACTTTCTAATTTTGTAAGAGTAATTTCAAGTGATCATGAACACACCATCCAAGTTTGTAAGAATAATATCAACTAATGATGAACAAACAAAGTTGAGAAGAGTAATATCAATTGATCATAAAAAGACTGACTCAGATTGTAAGAGTAATATCAACTGATTATGTACAGACTGACTAAGTTTGTAAAAGTAACATTAACTGGTCATGAAAAGTCTCTCTAATTTTGTAAGTGTAATATCAACAGATCATGAAGAAACTACGTTCAGAAGAGTAATCCCACTTGATCATGAACAGACTCTCTAAGTTTGTAGGATTAATATCAACTAATCATGAACAGACTGACTAAGTTTGTAGGAGTAATATCAACTGATTATGAACAGACTGACTAAGTTTGTAGGAGTGATATCAACTAATCATGAACAGACTGACTAAGTTTGTAGGAGTAATATCAACTAATCATGAACAGACTGACTAAGTTTGTAGGAGTAATATCAACTAATCATGAACAGACTGACTAAGTTTGTAAGAGTAATATTAACTGATTATGAACAATCTTACTATGTTTGTAAGAGTAATATCAACAGATGATGAAACAGATGATAAGTTTGTAAGAAACCAAATTTAGAAGAGTGACATCAACTGATCATGAATAGACTATAAGTTTGTAAGAGTAGTCTCATCTGATAATGAAAAGACTATGTTTGTAACAGTAATATCAACTGATCATGAACAGACTCCTGATGAGGAATTCAAAGTAGCATGGGAAGTAATCTCAATGGCTATATCACGAACAGTCTTTGATTTTGGGAGAATATAGCTATGTTTTGATGTATATGTTTCCACCAAGATATCCCCATAACTAAGCTTCTTAACTAACTTCAGATAGCCAGCAAGCCCCTTTAATCCCTTCTAAATAAAAACACATTTGCCCTAAAAGTTTGTTTAATAACGAATGAGAATGAAAAAACATGGTACAGGTGCATTTTGGGATAGTGATTGCTATTGAGTATTCTAAATATGGTCTCTTTCCAATCATCGAGTTTTTTTGGTGGGGAGGTCACTGGGTGTAGAATCCATACAAAATTGAGAAACTTCAGTGCCCATTCACTCCACCCCCATGAAGTCCTAAAAGTGGTGCACTACAGTTATCAAGCAGTGACATCAGGATTTCAAGAGCACTATACCAGCATCAGACACAATGTCTACAAAAGCCATTGAGGATGTCTAATGTTGGTACTTTGTTGACCCTAGTCCAATAGAATCAGCCAATTAACCCTTGAGGAACCACTCCAAGACCACCTGTCTACAGGAATTCAAATCCAATGTGGTTTGTTAACTCTTTCACAATGGACCACGAGTCAAAGGTCATGTCATGGCGTTTGTTGACCTCCATTCAAAATTTTATTGAACTAATATTTTATGAATTTATCTCAAGACGTTTGGTATTAAATTGTAAATAATACATTATTTACTTTCTTAATTTAAAGGTGAATATTAAAAGAACCCACCTAAATATATATTTTATGAGTCATGTAATATGTTGAATATAGCACTGTTTAAAAATAGATGTTTGTGATGTCAAAATAGTAAGTCTATAGTTTTGTGCAAATTAGGAACTCAGATTATTAATATTGACAAGCTAGAATGTAAAATAAGAACCTCATATCTTTTTATTTTACTGAGATATGGCTCTGGTACTGAATAAAACACAGTGGGCCTGTTTACTTCTTTCTGTTTTTTGAAACAGTCCATAAAATATACTTACTACAATATATGACTTTGGGATAACCAATCAACAGCTGAAAATTTCTCCTGGAGGTTTTCTCAGCCATTTTAATCTGTGAAAAGGCTACCACATTTTTTCATAGCAAAATTTCAAGAATGTAGGTTGTGTTTTTAGTCTGCTCAAAGTTTCATATTTTTTTAAACCTAAATATATCTTAGTTTGTAACTTAATAAATTATAATAGACTTCTGTGGTATCAGTAGAGCTATTTATATAAATTATAATAGACTTCTGTGGTATCAGTAGAGTTATTTATATAAATTATAATAGACTTCTGTGGTATCAGTAGAGTTATTTATATAAATTATAATATACTTCTGTGGTATCAGTAGAGTTATTTATGATTTTTTGGTTATTCAACTGTATGTATAAAAAAACCTAATATAATTTCTCTTTGATATCCACCACAGGCTAAATTTTAAAAGGTTTAGCTACCTATGTCCAGCAGCAAATGAGTTCAAAGGTCATAGCTAGAAGAGAGAAATGTTTGCTTCACTTCTGTATTCTAAGTTTTAAGAAAAATAAATTTAATAACTCATTTCAAAATAGTAGTGATCTGTATATATATATAATGTATAATAATTAAAATGTGACTGTATAATACAATATACTAATCCACTAAAACACAGCTAATACAGGAAAGATTAACGGTCATCCTTATATTACTGGATACATAATATGAGTGAATATGCACCACATAAATACAAGTTATGTAACGTTAGCTAAGCATAACTAGAGCCCCCATTAGTACAGCAGTAAGTCTACAGATTTACAACCCTAAAATCAGGGTTTTGATTCCCATCGGTGGGTTCAGCAGATAGCTAAATGTGGCTTTGCAATAAGAAAAGCACACATCCATGACTAGAAGGTCAATATAATAAAAAATAGTAAATATATATGTCAAAATAAATAGTATTATGAGACATAAGCTACTTAGACTAAACATTTGCATTTTCCTGTTGTAATACTTTGTCATTCTAGCATGAAAGAAGCATAATTTATATTTATTTCCTAATTTTTTAATGATGGTTACAAGATTGATCAAGTGTCAGTGCCCATATACCTATAGTATAGAAAATAACATAAAAATCTTACTGAAAAAAACGTTTCAAATGTATTTAAGAGGTTTCAGATATTATGTAAGTACTATCTGAGATTTTTTAGAACACAGAATAGTTTTTTTCATCACAACATGAAATTGCTTTGCACTCAAACTAGTAAGGAAGCAGTCATGATATATTTACAAACAAATCTTCAGTAAAAATAGTCAAAACATCTAATTTTTTGTGTATAAAAAACTTGTAACATTTACTAAAGGTCTAACAATTTTTGTGAAAATACACACACTGTATCAAAGGTTACAGTGCAAATAGCTAACATATGGAAATGTATAGAAAAACTGGTGTATATTATACCAAGCCTATAATGAGAGGTTTAAAGTACCACTGTGTAATGGACTTAATATTATATATTTGAAAATGCATGTAATTTCTATTGTAAAATATGTAATACAAAGTCCCACCCATTCTCTAAATTTGTAGGAAATTCACGTGTGAAAGGATCAACCACGTAAAATGCCAGTATTATTCCTACATGAAGTTTCAAGAATCTCACCTAATGAGTACAAAAGGTAACCACAATAATATTCCCACATAAAGGTTCAAGAATCTAACCTACTGAGTACAAAAGATAACCACAGTATTATTCTCACATGAAGTTTCAAAATTATCACCTACTGAGTACAAAAGGTAACCACAGTATTATTCCCACATGAAGTTTCAAGAATCTCACCTACTGAGTACAAAAGATAACCACAGTATTATTTCCACATGAAGTTTCAAGAATCTCACCTAATGAGTACAAAAGGTAACCACAGTATTATTTCCAGATGAAGTTTCAAGAATCTCACCTACTGAGTACAAAAGGTAACCACAGTATTATTCCCACATGAAATTTGAAGAATCTCACCTAATGAGCACAAAAGGTAACCACAGAATTATTCTCACATGAAGTTTCAAGAATCTCACCTACTGAGTACAAAAGGTAACCACAGTATTATTCTCACATGAAGTTTCAAGAATCTCACCTACTGAGTACAAAAGGTAACCACAGTATTATTTCCACATGAAGTTTCAAGAATCTCACCTAATGAGTACAAAAGGTAACCATTGCAACATGTGTGGAGAAAGTATAGTACTTTTGGTTTGCTACAATCAGTATACTTTGAATCTTGGAAGCCATAATTGTAATAAGTGTTTATTAATCAGAAAACTACAGATATTTGACCAGGAACATTTATAGATTGGAAACATTAACTTTGGACGTTAATATTTCTATAAGGACATTGGATAACTTTGTTGAAGAAAGGTCAGCTTGTAGATAGCATGGGGCTAGCCATTAAGAGAAGTGTATATATGTATTAACATAGAATTAATTCACTCTCCATAAACAGTTATTACAAATCAGTATTCATGGTATGTATGCATGTCAAAGACATAAGTGAATATTCAGATCCCAGAAGAAGTAAACTGCAGATACAGAACCCTCACCACATATAGGAATTTACATATGAGTGTATCAAACTTGAGAAAGATCCATAAAGGTACAATACTTCAGGTGAGAAAAAAAAAATGAAGACATTTATTCAAGACTAGAGATTTTATATCTAAAAATATGTGATAGTCTAAACTCAGCCCAAACTATAGAAAGTGAAAAACAACTGAGCTATCCTCCTGTTAATACCAAACAGTACAACACACTACTGATTACAGTAGCTTAAATGTCTAGTATAAATTACTTTTGATTTGTTTCTGTATAAATTTAAATATTTTAAGAAAAATAACACTTTTTTCTTCTGGAAAATGTGATAAAACATCAACATGGTTACTCTGGTTTGTCAGTATTTCATTCAGAATACTAAAACTTAACATATCAAATCTTTAGGTACAAAAGAAGCACAAGAAAATGTATACTTACAGTATATATATATATATACTGACAATATATATATATACTTCCAATATATATATATATACTGACAATATATATATATATATACTTACAATATATATATGTATACTTACAATATATAAATATGTATACTTACAATATATATATGTATACTTACAATATATATATATGTATACTTACAATATATATATATATGTATACTTACAATATATATATACTTACAATATATATATATGTATACTTAAAATATATATAAATATATACTTACAATGGTAAATGGATTATCAACCATGTGATCACAATGTAGGTAGTAAGATACTACATCTGTATCAAATAAAGATTGGATATAAAATGATGTGATAGATAGAATAATAGAAAATCATAACTATACAAAGCATCAGAACTGTATATAGGAATGTACATAGAGGGGGTGGACAATAAAAACTGTATATAGGAATGTACATAGAGGGGTGGACAATAAAAACTGTATATAGGAATGTACATAGAGAGGGTGGACAATAAAACTGTATATAGGAATGTACATAGAGGGTGGACAATAAAACTGTATATAGGAATGTACATAGAGGGGTGGACAATAAAAACTGTATATAGGAATGTACATAGAGGGGTGGACAATAAAAACTGTATATAGGAATGTACATAGAGGGGTGGACAATAAAAACTGTATATAGGAATGTACATAGAGGGGTGGACAATAAAAACTGTATATAGGAATGTACATAGAGGGGTGGACAATAAAAACTGTATATAGGAATGTACATAGAGGGGGTGGACAATAAAAACTGTATATAGGAATGTACATAGAGGGGTGGACAATAAAACTGTATATAGGAATGTACATAGAGGGGTGGACAATAAAACTGTATATAGGAATGTACATAGAGGATGTGGACAATAAAACTGTATATAGGAATGTACATAGAGGGGTGGACAATAAAAACTGTATATAGGAATGTACATAGAGGGTGGACAATAAAACCGTATATAGGAACGTACATAGAGGGGTGGACAATAAAACTGTATATAGGAATGTACATAGAGGGGTGGACAATAAAAACCGTATATAGGAACGTACATAGAGGGGTGGACAATAAAAACTGTATATAGGAATGTACATAGAGGGGGTGGACAATAAAACTGTATATAGGAATGTACATAGAGGGGTGGACAATAAAACTGTATATAGGAATGTACATAGAGGGTGGACAATAAAAACTGTATATAGGAATGTACATAGAGGGGTGGACAATAAAACTGTATATAGGAACGTACATAGAGGGGTGGACAATAAAACCGTATATAGGAATGTACATAGAGGGGTGGACAATAAAAACCGTATATAGGAATGTACATAGAGGGGTGGACAATAAAAACCGTATATAGGAATGTACATAGAGGGTGGACAATAAAACTGTATATAGGAATGTACATAGAGAGGGTGGACAATAAAACTGTATATAGGAATGTACATAGAGGGTGGACAATAAAACTGTATATAGGAATGTACATAGAGGGTGGACAATAAAACTGTATATAGGAATGTACATAGAGGGGTGGACAATAAAACTGTATATAGGAATGTACATAGAGGGGTGGACAATAAAACTGTATATAGAAATGTACATAGAGGGGTGGACAATAAAACCGTATATAGGAATGTACATAGAGGGGTGGACAATAAAACTGTATATAGGAATGTACATAGAGGGTGGACAATAAAACTGTATATAGGAATGTACATAGAGGGGTGGACAATAAAACTGTATATAGGAATGTACATAGAGGGGTGGACAATAAAACTGTATATAGGAATGTACATAGAGGGGTGGACAATAAAACTGTATATAGGAATGTACATAGAGGGTGGACAATAAAACTGTATATAGGAATGTACATAGAGGGGTGGACAATAAAACTGTATATAGGAATGTACATAGAGGGGTGGACAATAAAACTGTATATAGGAACGTACATAGAGGGTGGACAATAAAACTGTATATAGGAATGTACATAGAGGGGTGGACAATAAAACTGTATATAGGAATGTACATAGAGGGTGGACAATAAAACTGTATATAGGAATGTACATAGAGGGGTGGACAATAAAAACTGTATATAGGTATGTACATAGAGGGGTGGACAATAAAACTGTATATAGGAATGTACATAGAGGGTGGACAATAAAACCGTATATAGGAATGTACACAGAGGGGTGGACAATAAAAACTGTATATAGGAATGTACATAGAGGGTGGACAATAAAAACTGTATATAGGATTGTACATAGAGGGGTGGACAATAAAACTGTATATAGGAACGTACATAGAGGGGTGGACAATAAAACTGTATATAGGAATGTACATAGAGGGGTGGACAATAAAACTGTATATAGGAATGTACATAGAGGGGTGGACAATAAAAACCGTATATAGGAACGTACATAGAGGGGTGGACAATAAAAACTGTATATAGGAATGTACATAGAGGGGTGGACAATAAAACTATATAGGAATGTACATAGAGGGGTGGACAATAAAACTGTATATAGGAATGTACATAGAGGGGTGGACAATAAAACTGTATATAGGAATGTACATAGAGGGGTGGACAATAAAACTGTATATAGGAATGTACATAGAGGGGTGGACAATAAAAACTGTATATAGGAACGTACATAGAGGGGTGGACAATAAAAAACCGTATATAGGAACTACATAGAGGGGTGGACAATAAAAACTGTATATAGGAATGTACATAGAGGGGTGGACAATAAAACTGTATATAGGAATGTACATAGAGGGTGGACAATAAAACTGTATATAGGAACGTACATAGAGGGTGGACAATAAAACTGTATATAGGAATGTACATAGAGGGGTGGACAATAAAACTGTATATAGGAATGTACATAGAGGGGTGGACAATAAAACTGTATAAAGGAATGTACATAGAGGGGTGGACAATAAAACTGTATATAGGAATGTACATAGAGGGTGGACAATAAAAACTGTATATAGGAATGTACATAGAGGGGTGGACAATAAAAACTGTATATAGGAATGTACATAGAGGGGTGGACAATAAAAACTGTATATAGGAATGTACATAGAGGGGGTGGACAATAAAACTGTATATAGGAATGTACATAGAGGGTGGACAATAAAACTGTATATAGGAATGTACATAGAGGGGTGGACAATAAAAACTGTATATAGGAATGTACATAGTGGGGGTGGACAATAAAAAAGTGACCTTCCTGAAAATCTTGTTAATTTGTTATATCTCTTATTAGGTAACAGAAAAATATGTAATAACTACATGCTTTAAGAACATGCTCAATGAAATCGATTCACATATTATCTCAGATCCTAATTTTAACATTAGCTTTTGTTAGAATCAGAATGTTTTCATCATTTTAGTTGCATGTTCTCATATAAAATGTTGTTCACGTGCCGAAGTTTCTTAGATCTTATGCCAATTAACCTACAAAATGATCGAACAGGTTTCTCTGCAATAAGTGAATGTAAAAATTAAACTTAAAATAACACAAACCAGTTTCACAAGTTAATACATAGTTGGTATTCCCTTAGGTTTCAGTGCTGCTTCACATTGACATGGTATACTTTCAATTAGTTTGTACAGACATTCATCAGTGATTAACTGCCATCCTTCTTTGAGTACATCAAAAAGTTCATTTTCCAAGTTTGGCTTGCCATCTTTCATTAATCAGTTTAACTCGGCCCATAAATTTTCAGTTAGATTGATATCAGGTGACTGACCTGGCCATTCCATAAGATCAATTATCTTACTTCAAAGATATCTTTTAATGATTCCACAACTGCAGAGAAACTTATTTAATCATTTTGTAGGCCAACTAGAATAAAAAGATCTGAGAAACTACAGCACGTACAAAACAATTTCTTGATAAAATGTAAGTAATGTCAAGAAAAATTCAAGTGTTTACCAAAACCAGTGTTTAAATTAGGATATGAGATCTTATATGAGCAGATCTCATTGAGTGTGTTTTAAAAAACATATAGTTTTACATCTTTTCTGTTATCTATTAAAAGATAAAACAAATTATGGAGACCACTATTTTTTTCCAACCCCTATAAGTATATCAATTATGCAGATTGTAAAAAGTTAATTTCAAAGAAACATTTTTTATTAATTTGGTGTATGTGTACAAGATTTAATATTATAATTTCTCATTCACAGCCATCTCAGTTAAAGTTATAAACCTACGTGATTTGAATGTTTAAAAAAAATTGTTATCAACAACCATCTTAGTAAAAGTTATAAACCTACATGATTTGAATGTCAAACTTTGTTATCAGCAACCATCTAAGTTAAATTTATAATCCTAGATTATTTTAATATTAAACTTTAATATCAACAACCATCATGATTTGAATATTAAACTAAACTTTGTTATCAACAGACATCTCAGTTAAAGTTATAAACCTACATGATTTGAATGTTAAACTTTGATATCAACAACCACCTCAGTTGAGGTGTTATTAGTAGTTTTTATAATCACAACCTATTTACAGAAAGAATTTCTAGGAAATAAAAACAACAATAAATTAAACAGACATTATATCATGTATAGTGTTAAAAAGATACAGAAACAATATGTTTATGTTATGCAGTTGTTATTATACAATGTCCAGTCAAAGGTATGCAAACAAATTGGACATTTCTTCAACACTTGACGTGTCCCACTCAGCATGCTCTACAATGAATCTGGACTCCCTTTCAACATTTGACATGTCCTACTCATCATATTCTACAATGTACCTGGACTCCTTTTCAACACTTGACATGTCCCACTCAGCATGCTCTACAAAGTACCTGGACTTCCTCTCAACACTTGACACGTCCCACTCAGCATGCTCTACAAAGTACCTGGACTCCCTATCAACACTTGACATGTCCCACTCAGCATGCTCTACAAAGTACCTGGACTCCCTTTCAACACTTGACACGTCCCACTCAGCATGCTCTACAAAGTACCTGGACTCCCTATCAACACTTGACATGTCCTACTCATCATATTCTACAGTGTACCTGGACTCCCTTTCAACACTTGACATGTCCCACTCAGCATACTCTACAAAGTACCTGGACTCCCTATCAACACTTGACATGTCCTACTCATCATATTCTACAATGTACCTGGACTCCCTTTCAACACTTGACATGTCCCACTCAGCATGCTCTACAAAGTACCTGGACTCCCTATCAACACTTGACATATCCTACTCATCATATTCTACAATGTACCTGGACTCCCTATCAACACTTGACATGTCCCACTCAGCATGCTCTACAAAGTACCTGGACTCCCTTTCAACACTTGACACGTCCCACTCAGCATGCTCTACAAAGTACCTGGACTCCCTTTCAACACTTGACATGTCCAACTCAGCATACTCTACAACAATCTCAGTATTTTAAATAAATAGATATTTATAATAAATAGATACCAAATAGATATTTCAGTAATGTTTACATCTGTGCAACATGAAAAACTGTTAAATGAATATGAGAGAAATTGAAATTATTGTAAGATTTACAATGTGTGTAGAATAACTGATACATGAAATAACTACAATGGTTGGTTTAGTTAGATATGCAACAATATCTAAAAATCTGGGAAAATTGGTGCCAAACACTTTCTGGAAATGTGAGGAAATTAAATTCATTTTTAGAACAAATTAACGACAATTTAGTACATTCAGTCTAGCCACATGAGAACAGACACCATCTAATTAACGATACTTTAGTACATTCAACCTCGCCACATGAGAACAGACACCATCTAATTAACGATACTTTAGTACATTCAACCTAGCCACATGAGAACAGACACCATCTAATTAACAATACTTTAGTACATTCAATCTAGCCACATGAACAGACACCATCTATAAGGTCTTCAGAAGGTGTTCTCCTTGAATTTGTATAGGTTTGATAGACTCAGAAAGGAAACACTAATCAACATTACTTTGTTTAACTTATATCTTAATGGCTGGTTATGATGAAGGAAAAACAACCATCTTCCCAGATTTGAAGTGATGGGCAAACTTCAGTCTTCTAATGATTCAACCATTATGCTGAGAAACACTGTAGTGAAGGTTTTGTAGTGTAAGCTGTATCATGTACAAGTATAATCTACAAAGCACTTAGTAGTCTAAGGTAAATATCAAAAGATTTGCTAATTATATTCAGAAGCCATGTAAGTATAACATATAACAGGGAAATACATTTATAAAACATCTAAGACTGGATTACATTATGCCACAAATGTTCCATCTGGGAATGTACATTAGCTGGGACCAAACATTTCATGTTGTAATTATATATCTAACTGTTTTTTATTCCTACAGCTATTTTAAATGAAGGATATCTCAAAAATGAATATATAAGATAATGTGTAAAACCACGAACAGTTTCACCTTAACTATATTAAACTTCTATGGTAATATCTGGAAGAGACATCGTCATATCATTCTGGTCACTATCATAAAGCAAATGACACAGCTGCTCAGAGTTATAAACCAGAAGTTATATTAAGTCATCTCTCTATAATGGTATGTTGAGATACTCTTGGCAGAATAGAATAAACAGTATGTGTGATCTTACATCTGCCAAAAAATACTTTATTTATAAAGAATATATTTCTTAAGGAAGTAAAACAGATAAAAATCTATCAGTTAACACAAATAGTTTTCTTTAGGTTAGTACTAGTTTCCTACTGGTATTGATACTTGATTGAGCTTGCTTATACAAGAATGGTTCTGGATGCACACAGAAGTCAGAGACAGCCTAAAAATAAAAAGATACATCAGAAATAAGTCTATGTTGAAATATTTATACTTCTTATACAAAGTGTCTTTTTGTGCTATGACTTACTTTACTATAGTATCACGATAGTAGTCTATTGTTAGAGTATCTCTAAAATTTTCACTTTACTCTTGTGAAAACCTTCATTTCCTGCAGAAGTGTGTTGAATAGTAGAATCTTTATAATCTGACGTTACTAATGTTCAAGTCTGTAACCACTGACAATAATATTTACGTGTTTTTCTAGATTAGATAATAAATGAATTCAGTGTGACGTTAAAATTTTTGTGTAGATGTCACTACAACACGGATTTCTCACAAACCCAAACATTCAGGTCTTGATAAAAGTTAATTAATAAATATGAAATAAAAATGTTTAACTGAGACTTTTGAGCATCCACTCAGTTTCAGTAATTTAGTAACTGACCAATGGCATTTCTCCATCTTAATTAATGAAATTAACCAATGAAACTTTGTCATTATAACTGACTGCCACTTGGACTCCCACAAATAAAGCACCTGAATAACTACACAATATAATTTCAACAGTGCTATCATCATATTTGCTCCTAACATCAATTTCTAAACAGCTTGCCATCATAGATGAGATAAAGGGGCTACCCAATCATCCATATAGACAAAAAATGTGGCATCACTAAGTGGCTACTCAGACATCCATATTGAAAAAAATACACACAAGGCATCAAAGTTGCAAACAAGAAGACGAATTTTTGCAAAGTTTCCATGGAGATAAATGAATATGAAAAACAAACAAAGAAGACCTAATTATCCAACAAGCAACTGAACAAGACAGCTTTCATATGGTTCAATCAACAGCAAATTGATGCAGTAACAATATCTGAACCAATTCTCCAAGCAAAAGTTTGTGTGTAATTAAGCACAACACTACACAATGTGTTAGCTCACGGGTGACTATTTTAAATTTAAAAGTATTTTTACTTGATATCATTAATCCAATTCTTCCTTGTTTTAAGCACCACTGTCTTCATGTTGCTTATGGTCTTGTGAGGATATCTGAACAATTGTGTGTACATTCCAATTTTATACTCACATTATATTTACATTTTCTTAATAAAAGTGAGTTTGTATGTAAATCCACATAAGTTGTCTTGTTCTTTGTATCATTCATTCATGGTTTTTGGCAGTTTGGGGTTGAACAGGATGTCAATGAACATGTTGAGAACCCACCTTAAGTGGTAGTGTGACAGGACATCAGTATAATGCACCAAAGTCATATTGCAGTCCCACAATATAGATCTTGACTTCTGTGTTATAGAATACACTTCTGTGTATTCACCTTATTTGCCAATCATACCTAATGTATCTTCAGCCTTTAAAAATATATTAATCTAACATGAAATTATATTCTGGAACAATCAGAAACTATAAGCAAAATTTCAAATCTGTAGTCTTTTTCCTAAGTGTTGTAAACTTCCTTAAATAGAAGTACATCAAACACTACCTATCTTGGAATCTCAGTATAGCTAACACATCTTAGAGTATCGGTAGATTGAATACATCATTATTCTAGAACATCAGTACACCAAACACATTATTTCCCACCTATCATAGAACATCAACATATACATCTTTCCCAACAATCCTAGAACACAAGTACATCTAATACATCATTTCATAACTATTCTAGAACATCAGTATATTCAACACACCATCCCTTATACATTTGTCAGCTACCAAAGGAACATCTAAGTATACATGTAGAAACCTAGGAATATCTTCTAGTTAATACAGATATCATCTGCTAAACAAACAATAATGAGTTTTAAATCCATGTATACATGTAGAAACCTGGGAATATCTTCTAGTTAATACAGATTCATCTGCTAAACAAACAATAATGAGTTTTAAATCCATGTATACATGTAGAAACCTGGGAATATCTTCTAGTTAATACAGATATCATCTGCCAAACAAACAATAATGAGTTTTAAATCCATGTATACATGTAGAAACCTGGGAATATCTTCTAGTTAATACAGATATCATCTGCTAAACAAACAATAATGAGTTTTAAATCCATGTATACATGTAGAAACCTAGGAATATCTTCTAGTTAATACAGATATCATCTGCTAAACAAACAATAATGAGTTTTAAATCCATGTATACATGTAGAAACCTGGGAATATCTTCTATTTAACACAGTTTTCATCTGCTAAACAAACAATAATGAGTTTTAAATCCATGTATACATGTAGAAACCTGGGAATATCTTCTAGTTAATACAGATATCATCTGCCAAACAAACAATAATGAGTTTTAAATCCATGTATACATGTAGAAACCTGGGAATATCTTCTAGTTAATACAGATATCATCTGCCAAACAAACAATAATGAGTTTTAAATCCATGTATACATGTAGAAACCTAGGAATATCTTCTAGTTAATACAGATTGCATCTGCTAAACAAACAATAATGAGTTTTAAATCCATGTATACATGTAGAAACCTAGGAATATCTTCTAGTTAATACAGATTGCATCTGCTAAACAAACAATAATGAGTTTTAAATCCATGTATACATGTAGAAACCTGGGAATATCTTCTAGTTAATACAGATATCATCTGCCAAACAAACAATAATGAGTTTTAAATCCATGTATACATGTAGAAACCTGGGAATATCTTCTAGTTAATACAGATATCATCTGCCAAACAAACAATAATGAGTTTTAAATCCATGTATACATGTAGAAACCTGGGAATATCTTCTAGTTAATACAGATTGCATCTGCCAAACAAACAATAATGAGTTTTAAATCCATGTATACATGTAGAAACCTGGGAATATCTTCTAGTTAATACAGATATCATCTGCCAAACAAACAATAATGAGTTTTAAATCCATGTATACATGTAGAAACCTGGGAATATCTTCTAGTTAATACAGATATCATCTGCCAAACAAACAATAATGAGTTTTAAATCCATGTATACATGTAGAAACCTAGGAATATCTTCTAGTTAATACAGATTGCATCTGCTAAACAAACAATAATGAGTTTTAAATCCATGTATACATGTAGAAACCTAGGAATATCTTCTATTTAATACAGTTTTCATCTGCTAAACAAACAATAATGAGTTTTAAATCCATGTATACATGTAGAAACCTGGGAATATCTTCTAGTTAATACAGATATCATCTGCCAAACAAACAATAATGAGTTTTAAATCCATGTATACATGTAGAAACCTGGGAATATCTTCTAGTTAATACAGATATCATCTGCCAAACAAACAATAATGAGTTTTAAATCCATGTATACATGTAGAAACCTAGGAATATCTTCTAGTTAATACAGATTGCATCTGCTAAACAAACAATAATGAGTTTTAAATCCATGTATACATGTAGAAACCTAGGAATATCTTCTAGTTAATACAGATTGCATCTGCTAAACAAACAATAATGAGTTTTAAATCCATGTATACATGTAGAAACCTGGGAATATCTTCTAGTTAATACAGATTGCATCTGCTAAACAAA
Organism: Tachypleus tridentatus; assembly: GCF_004210375.1. Lineage (NCBI taxonomy): Eukaryota > Metazoa > Arthropoda > Merostomata > Xiphosura > Limulidae > Tachypleus > Tachypleus tridentatus. Next base: position 270,317,184 of record NC_134837.1, read on the forward strand.
CAATAATGAGTTTTAAATCCATGTATACATGTAGAAACCTAGGAATATCTTCTAGTTAATACAGATTGCATCTGCTAAACAAACAATAATGAGTTTTAAATCCATGTATACATGTAGAAACCTAGGAATATCTTCTAGTTAATACAGATTGCATCTGCTAAACAAACAATAATGAGTTTTAAATCCATGTATACATGTAGAAACCTGGGAATATCTTCTAGTTAATACAGATTGCATCTGCTAAACAAACAATAATGAGTTTTAAATCCATGTATACATGTAGAAACCTGGGAATATCTTCTAGTTAATACAGATATCATCTGCTAAACAAACAATAATGAGTTTTAAATCCATGTATACATGTAGAAACCTAGGAATATCTTCTAGTTAATACAGATTGCATCTGCTAAACAAACAATAATGAGTTTTAAATCCATGTATACATGTAGAAACCTGGGAATATCTTCTAGTTAATACAGATTGCATCTGCTAAACAAACAATAATGAGTTTTAAATCCATGTATACATGTAGAAACCTGGGAATATCTTCTAGTTAATACAGATATCATCTGCTAAACAAACAATAATGAGTTTTAAATCCATGTATACATGTAGAAACCTGGGAATATCTTCTAGTTAATACAGATTGCATCTGCTAAACAAACAATAATGAGTTTTAAATCCATGTATACATGTAGAAACCTGGGAATATCTTCTAGTTAATACAGATATCATCTGCTAAACAAACAATAATGAGTTTTAAATCCATGTATACATGTAGAAACCTGGGAATATCTTCTAGTTAATACAGATATCATCTGCTAAACAAACAATAATGAGTTTTAAATCCATGTATACATGTAGAAACCTGGGAATATCTTCTATTTAACACAGTTTTCATCTGCTAAACAAACAATAATGAGTTTTAAATCCATGTATACATGTAGAAACCTGGGAATATCTTCTAGTTAATACAGATATCATCTGCCAAACAAACAATAATGAGTTTTAAATCCATGTATACATGTAGAAACCTAGGAATATCTTCTAGTTAATACAGATATCATCTGCCAAACAAACAATAATGAGTTTTAAATCCATGTATACATGTAGGAACCTGGGAATATCTTCTAGTTAATACAGATATCATCTGCTAAACAAACAATAATGAGTTTTAAATCCATGTATACATGTAGGAACCTGGGAATATCTTCTATTTAACACAGTTTTCATCTGCTAAACAAACAATAATAAGTTTTAAATGTTATTCTGAAGATATTTTACATGATAATTGTTTTCTACAAAAGGCTTGAAAATATTATGTATGAATGTTATATCAAAATTAACTCACAATAGCTTCTATTAACTAAAGATAAATATCTTCTTAAATTTCTAAAATTAAACAAATTCTGAAATAAAAAGAACAAAAAAATTAAATATAAATATTTTAAACATTAAAAGAAGAGATGTACATTTCCACGTTTTGAAATAAGTTAAAAAGTGTTACATTTTGGAAGTAAAGTTAATTTTAAACAGGTAATTTTCTCTAACTTACTGAACATTTCTTGTCATGTTTGTGGCTATACATTTTCTAATGCCTTTACATACAGCAGAAAATGCATCACTTACCCATAATTCTCCACTCTCCTCTTTCTATATGGTTTTACTGTGCAAACATCAGGGTATCTTATATAAGCTCTGCTTTCTTCACATAACTTTTTTTTTATTATTCACTTCTACCACTTACACAGCTGGGCTACAGTGATCCATTATTTTCTAACATCCCTTGTAGGTACAGTGATTGTGTAGATGCTTAACTTATGTACCACTCTGCATTAACTTTTGTTTTTGATGAAGACTGATATTTTTGCTCAGGCCTACTTTCCTTCAGAGCTTGCCAAACTGGATTTGTCTACTACAATGCCAGTCCTAATCCTGATGACAATTTTAATGGTCTCATTTCTTTTGCTCTCAACTGTGTTACAAATTTTCAATACTGAACCTATTTCCAACTTACTATAATATACACAAGGTGTATGTCATTATCCACATATGTAACCAAAATCCCTGCATTATTTATTGAATGGCACCACAAATAAAAACCAATAAAAAATTTCATACTTTGGATATTCAAGATCTAGACAATTAGAAAAATAGCTGTTTTATGTGCAACAATCACTTCTTTATAATACAACACAATTTCAAATGATAGTAGTTACAATAAGAACACAACTTTCACTAGGCCTGCATGTCAGGATTTAATTATATCTTTATTGATGCAATTTTCAAATGTTGTACTCAGAAGCTGAAAGTCTTAGAAAAACTATTATTTTTTCATTAAATGGTAGTACATTTAATATATAAAAACATTACAGTTTATATCATCCAAATGTATGAAAATTTGAGCTTGAATGATTTTAATACAAGTTTTGTGTGACTAATTTGTTTTGTGTGACTAAGTTTTGCATGACTAAGTTGTTTTGTGTGACTAAGTTTTGCATGACTAAGTTGTTTTGTGTGACTAAGTTTTGCGTGACTAAGTTGTTTTGTGTGACTAAGTTTTGCGTGACTAAGTTTTGCATGACTAAGTTGTTTTGTGTGACAAAGTTGTTTTGTGTGACTAAGTTTTGCATGACTAAGTTGTTTTGTGTGACTAAGTTTTGCGTGACTAAGTTGTTTTGTGTGACTAAGTTTTGTGTGACTAAGTTGTTTTGTGTGACTAAGTTGTTTTGTGTGACTAAGTTTTGCATGACTAAGTTGTTTTGTGTGACTAAGTTTTGCGTGACTAAGTTGTTTTGTGTGACTAAGTTTTGCGTGACTAAGTTGTTTTGTGTGACTAAGCAGCACAACCTGAACAAATTTCCAATGCACTTCCCAGAAAAAAAAATTCTTTTCATGAACATTTTTTTTCTAAATTTTTTCAAGGAAGTAAGAATACTATGATTAATAAATACTAGCATAAATATCAGTGATTCTGCAAGTTACATTAATTATGAATATGTAATGCACATTCTGCAATGTGTAGAGGGCATTCAGAAATATTTACCTGCATGCTTTGTTCACAGAATGAGTTAAATTCAACAAAAAATATTTTTATTAATTCAGAAATCAATCTACCTGATTTGAACAACAAACTTACAAAACAAAGTCCCAAGTAAAGAGACACAAGAACCCAGCACAGGACCACTGACACAATCCCCATCACAGAGAAACTAAAATGAGAAAAATCAAAATAACCTACTTTAAACTGTGTGAGAATTTTGTTTCATGCTTTGAAATTTGACTCAATATGAAAAAATAGTTTTTAATTTAGTATTTGTACTAGTAATTTTATTAGTACAATTACAAAGATGTGTAAAATTTTTTATACACATAACTTATAAATCACAAAACTTTCATAAACTTAAAACAAAGAGTAAAATGATGTCTCATTGAGTTTACTCTCCTGTCCAGTACTAAATATATAAAAGTTTACTCTCTTGTCCAGTATTAAATATATAAAAGTTTACTCTCTTGTCCAGTATTAAATATATAAAAGTTTACTCTCTTGTCCAGTATTAAATATATAAAAGTTTACTCTCTTGTCCAGTATTAAATATATAAAAGTTTACTCTCTTGTCCAGTATTAAATATATAAAAGTTTACTCTCTTGTCCAGTATTAAATATATAAAGTTTACTCTCTTGTCCAGTATTAAATCTATAAAGTTTACTCTCTTGTCCAGTATTAAATATATAAAGTTTACTCTCTTGTCCAGTATTAAATATATAAAAGTTTACTCTCTTGTCCAGTATTAAATGTATAAAAGTTTACTCTCTTGTCCAGTATTAAATATATAAAAGTTTACTCTCTTGTCCAGTATTAAATATATGAAAGTTTACTCTCTTGTCCAGTATTAAATATATGAAAGTTTACTCTCTTGTCCAGTATTAAATATATAAAAGTTTACTCTCTTGTCCAGTATCAAATATATAAAAGTTTACTCTCTGGTCCAGTATTAAATATATAAAGTTTACTCTCTTGTCCAGTATTAAATATATAAAGTTTACTCTCTTGTCCAGTATTAAATATATAAAAGTTTACTCTCTTGTCCAGTATTAAATATATAAAAGTTTACTCTCTTGTCCAGTATTAAATATATAAAAGTTTACTCTCTTGTCCAGTATCAAATATATAAAAGTTTACTCTCTTGTCCAGTATTAAATATATAAAAGTTTACTCTCTTGTCCAGTATTAAATATATAAAAGTTTACTCTCTTGTCCAGTATTAAATATATGAAAGTTTACTCTCTTGTCCAGTATTAAATATATGAAAGTTTACTCTCTTGTCCAGTATCAAATATATAAAAGTTTACTCTCTGGTCCAGTATTAAATATATAAAATTTACTCTCTTGTCCAGTATTAAATATATAAAAGTTTACTCTCTTGTCCAGTATTAAATATATAAAAGTTTACTCTCTTGTCCAGTATTAAATATATAAAAGTTTACTCTCTTGTCCAGTATTAAATATATAAAAGTTTACTCTCTTGTCCAGTATTAAATATATAAAGTTTACTCTCTTGTCCAGTATTAAATATATAAAAGTTTACTCTCTTGTCCAGTAGTAAATATATAAAAGTTTACTCTCTTGTCCAGTATTAAATATATAAAAGTTTACTCTCTTGTCCAGTATTAAATATATAAAAGTTTACTCTCTTGTCCAGTATTAAATATATAAAAGTTTACTCTCTTGTCCAGTATCAAATATATAAAAGTTTACTCTCTTGTCCAGTATCAAATATATAAAAATTTACTCTCTTGTCCAGTATCAAATATACAAAAGTTTACTCTCTTGTCCAGTATTAAATATATAAAAGTTTACTCTCTTGTCCAGTATTAAATATATAAAGTTTACTCTCTTGTCCAGTATTAAATATATAAAAGTTTACTCTCTTGTCCAGTATTAAATATATAAAAGTTTATTCTCTTGTCCAGTATTAAATATATAAAGTTTACTCTCTTGTCCAGTATTAAATATATAAAAGTTTACTCTCTTGTCCAGTATTAAATATATAAAAGTTTACTCTCTTGTCCAGTATCAAATATATAAAAGTTTACTCTCTTGTCCAGTATTAAATATATAAAAGTTTACTCTCTTGTCCAGTATTAAATATATAAAAGTTTACTCTCTTGTCCAGTATTATATATATAAAAGTTTACTCTCTTGTCCAGTATTAAATGTATAAAAGTTTACTCTCTTGTCCAGTATTAAATGTATAAAAGTTTACTCTCTTGTCCAGTATTAAATATATGAAAGTTTACTCTCTTGTCCAGTATTAAATATATGAAAGTTTACTCTCTTGTCCAGTATTAAATATATAAAATTTACTCTCTGGTCCAGTATTAAATATATAAAATTTACTCTCTTGTCCAGTATTAAATATATAAAAGTTTACTCTCTTGTCCAGTATTAAATATATAAAAGTTTACTCTCTTGTCCAGTATTAAATATATAAAAGTTTACTCTCTTGTCCAGTATTAAATATATAAAAGTTTACTCTCTTGTCCAGTATTAAATATATAAAGTTTACTCTCTTGTCCAGTATTAAATATATAAAAGTTTACTCTCTTGTCCAGTAGTAAATATATAAAAGTTTACTCTCTTGTCCAGTATTAAATATATAAAAGTTTACTCTCTTGTCCAGTATTAAATATATAAAAGTTTACTCTCTTGTCCAGCATTAAATATATAAAAGTTTACTCTCTTGTCCAGTATCAAATATATAAAAGTTTACTCTCTTGTACAGTATTAAATATATAAAAGTTTACTCTCTTGTCCAGTATCAAATATATAAAAGTTTACTCTCTTGTCCAGTATTAAATATATAAAGTTTACTCTCTTGTCCAGTATTAAATATATAAAAGTTTACTCTCTTTTCCAGTATTAAATGTATAAAAGTTTACTCTCTTGTCCAGTATTAAATATATAAAAGTTTACTCTCTTGTCCAGTATTAAATATATAAAAGTTTACTCTCTTGTCCAGTATTAAATATATAAAAGTTTACTCTCTTGTCCAGTATCAAATATATAAAGTTTACTCTCTTGTCCAGTATTAAATATATAAAGTTTACTCTCTTGTCCAGTATTAAATATATAAAAGTTTACTCTCTTGTCCAGTATTAAATGTATAAAAGTTTACTCTCTTGTCCAGTATTAAATATATAAAAGTTTACTCTATTGTCCAGTATCAAATATATAAAAGTTTACTCTCTTGTCCAGTATTAAATATATAAAAGTTTACTCTCTTGTCCAGTATTAAATATATAAAAGTTTACTCTATTGTCCAGTATCAAATATATAAAAGTTTACTCTATTGTCCAGTATCAAATATATAAAAGTTTACTCTCTTGTCCAGTATCAAATATATAAAAGTTTACTCTCTTGTCCAGTATTAAATATATAAAAGTTACAATATGTTATATGGAAAAATTAGCTTCTACTCTTGTTAAAACCTAATTATTCAAATAACTTTCCTTATATACTTACAAAATAAGTAGCCAGCGAGAATGTTGGATGATTCCGAACAACAGAATAAGGCAGGAAAAAATTAAAAAGTAGAGAATGACAACTGTAACTAGCCTCCTGAAAACATTATTTACTCTGTGTTTTCATTCTTTCATTGGAATATAACACTAAAACAAACCATTAAAAATCAAAGTAAAACTTCATTTTGATATGTACAAACAATAACTATCAGACAGAAATGTGATTTTAACCAATTTCTAATAAAAAACTCATGTGTTGGATGATTCCGAACAACAGAATAAGGCAGGAAAAAATTAAAAAGTAGAGAATGACAACTGTAACTAGCCTCCTGAAAACATTATTTACTCTGTGTTTTCATTCTTTCATTGGAATATAACACTAAAACAAACCATTAAAAATCAAAGTAAAACTTCATTTTGATATGTACAAACAATAACTATCAGACAGAAATGTGATTTTAACCAATTTCTAATAAAAAACTCATGTGAAAACAAATTAGGTTTTCCTTTTTTGAGAAAAGTCAAACTGATATTTGTACTTTATCTGATAATACCACATTAACGTATGAGAATGTAGTACAAACTCATACGTCATCAGATGATGTAAAAATGTAACATTTTCCTACATTGATATTCTCATAGATACTGCCATTCACGTAATAGATTTTCTTGATTTGTAAAGTTTTCCATATGCACAACTTTTGCTTGCCACAAGCTTTTGAAGCTCCCACTTAACATTATGTGTTCATACATGGCATAGTTTCATCATAGCATGCAAATTAGCAAGCAACAATCCTCCAACAGTAGGAGTGTGAGATACTCCTAGTGCAGCAGACTCCCTCTACACTTGGGACAAAGAAAGGTGCACCAAAGTTTGGGAGGATGAAAGGAAAATAGGAGAACAGGTAATTATTTATCTGAAACACATTTTCAGTATAGGAGAACATTAACTAATAGCTAGAATCCAAAGTAAAAAGGTGGAAAGACAAGTTACATAGGTGAGCACTTTTTGGAAGGCCCCAAAAGAAAACCCATGAAGACAGAAACCCTAGTGTACAGAATCACACTTGTGGGAGATTTCACCTCATCTGTTACACCCATACTGTTGTAAAGGAAATGTATAACAAAACTGGATAGAGAAGATTCAAGTCTAAACAGTAATAGATGTCACATCAGACTGGGTCAACTCCCGTCCAACACCAGGAAGGGTCAAACATTTGACGTCAGGTCCACAGTAGGAGGAGAGTCCCGACCCTCTTCACCTCAAGCCCAGATGGAAGCCCAAGTCCCCAGGAGAAAGAGAACATCCTGCACAATGAAGGAAGAAGGAGACATGGCAAGGAACACCAATCACTCCAGAACAAGAGGATATGGCTGGGGGTTGCAGATACATGAATGAAAAAACACCTAAATGAATGAGACATGAAATGAGTGTAAGATGCGATTCCTCCAAGATAAACCAACTCATCCAGGTCCAACACCTGAAAGGGTAGAAGAAAAGGGTAGCTGTAAAAAGCTTGTTAGGATAGAGCCAAAGGAAAAAGAAAGCATCCAAGATAGCCATCTTGATCATCCAAAAATCTGAGGTGAGAGATAAATATAGGGTGAGAAATTTTCAATGCAAAAGTGATGGAAGATAAGAACCTGACTACAGACTTCCTAGAAACTAAGAGCAGACAAGAATTAAAACCTGGAAAAGATGAGAAATCCATCCAATAGTTACTGAAACCATTAGGACAAACACTGCTATGGACCATTGTTGGCAAGAAACAAGATCCTTTGGATGAGACACTGGAAGAGCAGAGGAAAAGCAAAGATTAAGACACTGATAGAAATCCCTATGCTCATCAAATGGCCACATATAAAGGGCAATGGTCCATAAACCTAATGAAACAGGCCCTACTAACCTTGGTTCTATATGACAGCTACCACTTAGCTTGACATCACTGAAGTCTAACAGCAATGGAAGAATGGATGGGAAGAGAAATGGAAAGTAGTAACAGAGAGAGATAAGGAACCAGGAAGACAGGATGCAGAGGCAAAGAAGCAGCACAGGAGAAGTGGTAAAGTAGTCCATGAGTGTTTTAACACTAGTAATGAAACAAGATGACACCATTTCAAAAATATGGTAAAACTACACCTGTGAAAGTAGTCAACAACATCTGTACAATCTACCAATGAAATATGGTAACATTGTTTAATACATGAATACTAATTGGTGAACTCTCTAGTAACGAAACAATAAAGAGAAATGTATATATAACAGGAACCCACTGCTTTCTGTAATTATTTTTAAAATATGAGTAACTGACTAAATTATGTCTACAACTGCAAACCATCACATCTTCTCCTAAACTGTAAATTGGTCCTGTAACCACACGTAACTTATACCATTCTGGTAACAGTTTTTTAATCCCAAAGGTAAATTAACTCTGCTACACAATTTATAACAATATACCTGAAAATTTCCACCTCATGGATTGTTTCTGGAACTTTCTGTAGATCCACAAGGTCAATGTTACTTTTTATTTCTCGTAGCTGTTCCGCACCTTTTGAGACATTACGTTTAATGCACGCTAAAGCCACCTGTAGAAAGACATGGTTTGTGCTGTTCAATATTGGCTCCTTAAGCAAATCTGTCAGCGTGTCAAGTTCTTCACTGATTTCACTGTTCAGGATGTATTCAAACTCTGTGGTCTGAGAAACAATAATACCTTCTTGAAAGTTCATATTAAATCTAAAACATGGTATGATGTTGATAATATAATGAAAACTGAGAAAACAAACCAACTTCATCATATTTTCAATATCTTTTATGAGCCTTTATGAATGAAAGTGAAATATGTCACATACACATTATCTGATTTATCCTAAAAACTGTTTCAAATTGTATGTTGCATGATTTGCCCTACAAACTTTTTGAAATTGTATTCACATGGTTTGTCCTACAAACTGTTTCAAATTGCATTCACATGGTTTGTTCTACAAACTGTTTCAAACGATATTTTACATGGGTTACCCTACAAACTATTTAAAATTCTATGTCACATTGATTTCTCCTGCAAACTGTTTTAAATTATATGCCACACTGGTTTCTCCTACAAACTGTTTCAAATGGTATGTCACATTGTTTTCTCCTACAAACTGTTTCAAATTGTATGTCACATTAATTTCCCTACAAACTGTTTTAAATTATATATCACATTGGATTCCCTACAATCTCTTTCAAATTTCATGTCTCATTGATTAACTTACAAACTGTTTTAAATTATATATCACATTGGTTTCCCCTACAAACTGTTTCAACTCTTTAAATTGACAATCTATGTACAGCTTCTCACACTATCTACTCTACAGACAAGTCAACTGTTGAACTAGACAGTATATGTGTAGCTTCTTGAAGTCTCCACTCGAGAGACAAATCAACTGCTGAACTTGACAATCTATGTAGAACTTATCAAAACCTCTACTCAATAGACAACTAAACTGTCAAACTAGTCGATGTATGGCTTCTTGCAGTCTCTACTCTATAAACAAGTCAACTGTTGAACTAGAGAGTATATGTATAGCTAATTGAAGTCTCTACTCTGTGGACAAGTCAACTGTTGAACTAGAGAGTATATGTATAGCTAATTGAAGTCTCTACTCTGTGGACAAGTCAACTATTGAAATTAACAATCTATGTGTAGCTTCTTAAGTGTCTCTACTCTATAGACAAGTCAACTGTTGAACTTTACAATCTATGTATAGTTTCTTAACTGTCTCTATTCTATAGACAAGTCAACTGTTGAACTTGACAATCTGTGCATAACTTCTTACGTGTCTCTACTCTATAGACAAGTCAACTGTTGATCTTGACAATCTGTGCATCGCTTCTTAAGTGTCTCTACTCTATAGACAAGTCAACTGTGGAACTTTTCAATCTATGTGTAGCTTCTTAAGTGTCTCTACTCTATAGACAAGTCAACTGTTGAACTTGACAATCTGTGCATAGCTTAAGTGTCTCTACTCTATAGACAAGTCAACTGTTGAACTGTACAATCTATGTGTAGCTTCTTAAGTGTCTCTACTCTATAGACAAGTCAACTGTTGAACTTGACAATCTGTGCATAACTTCTTAAGTGTCTCTACTCTATAGACAAGTCAACTGTTGAACTTGACAATCTGTGCATAGCTTCTTAAGTGTCTCTACTCTATAGACAAGTCAACTGTTGAACTTTACAATCTATGTATAGTTTCTTGAGTGTCTCTACTCTATAGACAAGTCAACTGTTGAACTTTACAATCTATGTATAGTTTCTTGAGTGTCTCTACTCTATAGACAAGTCAACTGTTGAACTTTACAATCTTTGTATAGCTTCATTGAGTGTCTTTACTCTATAGAGAAGTCAACTGTTATACTTAAAAATCTATATATAGCTTCTTAAGTGTCTCTACTCTATAGACAAGTTAACTGTTAAACTTGGCAATCTATGTATAGCTTCTTGGAGTCTGTAGAGAAAGGTGAAGAGTGAATTAATAAAACATGTCTTGTTTCATGATTATAGTAAAAAATCTTGCTTTTCACCAAATCAGTTATTTCATTTTTAAATTACTCAGTAAGATACACAGTTATATTTTCATGTAATTAAATTTCGTAGATGTTTTTATACACATGTGTACTTTATTTTAACATTACTTCTGAGACCAGGTGCTCTGGAATTGTCCTGGATGGCAAACCTGGAATTGTCCTGGATGGCAAACCTTAATATATAGTATCATTTGAGAATAAGGTATCATTTGTATCATTTTTCAAGTTGAAATAATATCGCACACAAAGTTTGTTACTTTCGTAGTACACAGTAATAAATTTAGAATGTGTATGAGTGGTGTTGTGTTGTTGACTTACCCACTCTACCTCCAGGTTAAGATCAAGCACAGTTGTTGTGTTCTTGGCTGAGTGGAGTAGTGTTGTTGACTTACCCACTCTACCTCTAGGTTAAGATCAAGCACAGTTGTTGTGTTCTTGGCTGAGTAGAGTAGTGTTTTTCACTTACCCACTCTACCTCCAGGTTAAGATCAAGCACAGTTGTTGTGTTCTTGGCAATTTTTGCCTGTTCCTGTTCTTGTCTTTTTTTTTCTCTGATAATTCTCATCAGTGGTACTCTACCACTTTCAGTGCAACTTACAGTAATGCTGGAGAGATTGTACTGTAGATTGAAACCCATATTTCAGTAGACAAAAGTGCCATCTAACTGTTTTAAAAGTTTGTTCTTTAGTCTCCAATCTCTCATTAACTTCTATGAATGTCAATAATTAACATAACAGTACAAGAACAACATTTCTCTGGCAGAACTTGTTGCACATCTTTAGCAGGTGAAAATAGTCTTGTATCATCAGACTTTTTTGCAAATGTCATTTCAAATCATGTTCATAAGACATCTGGATCTCCTGGAAGTAACATCATGCATAAAGTCCAAATACATTCACACAGAATGCAAGAAATGAATTGTTCTTGTCTGAAACTTTCTGTTGAGTTTCTTCAGTTGGAAAGTTTGATGTCACTGTGGATTCGATACCAAAGAACTGCCAAATGTGATAGACGTTTCTCTCACACCCTGCTGGAGTATTACAAAAATCCCTTGAATGCCTTGCTTTCACACTTGAGTTCTTGGATGGTCTACATCCATTATATAATGTCTTGAAATCCAAAGGATCTTCAGAAGTAATGCCAGGCATTTCATCTTCATCAGCTTCCAATGGTACAGCACAATCAATCCTTCCTTTTTACTTTCTTCATATCTTTAATTTCTCTTTGGCTGTTTCCCATCTGCTTTTCATGGGTCTAAGTTGATGCAGCCAAAGTGATATTGAGAGTACTTCCTACAAGTACCACACACAGCCAAAGTGATATTGAGAGTACTTCCTACAAGTACCACACACGTGAACTGTGCACTTACAAGCCATCTTGTTCTTTTCATGTATTAACATTGCTTTATCAATACAAAATCAGTATATTTACTCACTGGATGTCACTAATATGTTGGTATCCATTTTGTGGCCAGCTGTTGATCTGGTTTTCACAAAGGATGTGGCAGCCACCTGCTTTTTGTCCAATTAGGTTTTGTTGAAAGAGTTAGCCAATAAACAAGGTTCTAGAATGACTTGATAAATCATGTTCTGCAATATCCTAGGTGCTTGGCCAATGGAAGCACTGTTAAAAAACCTTTGTGATTTATGTACTTTGTTAATCTATAAGGAAAGTTATGTGTCCTGTAACAATACGTTTAAATACTACATTACAGTATGTTTTGTGTTTAAATACTATATTACAGTATGTTTTACGTTTAAATACTACATTACAGTATGTTTTGTGTTTAAATACTACATTACAGTATGTTTTGTGTTTAAATACTACATTACAGTATGTTTTGTGTTTAAATACTACATTACAGTATGTTTTACGTTTAAATACTACATTACAGTATGTTTTGTGTTCTGTAGCGCTCATTATAAAACATTGTAAATTTATAAAATTCACTGAATCTATTAGTATAAAAACTATGTAAAAAATGTACCATGCAAAACTGTGTAAAAGTAACATATTTATCAAGTAGCACTACGAAAAATGTACCCTTCAAACTACATACAGACTTAACGAACATAAAAATACTTTACTCGTGCAGATAAGAAGTACCTACTATCACATTAAGTTAGAATTATTCCATTTACCTTTTCTTGGAATGACTGTTTATAAAAATGGGGCCTAGTTTCAAGTTCGCAGAAATCTCAAACAGGTTTAAAATTATTTTCAAAACTTATGTAAAATGTATATATTTAAAGAAATAATATTTTAGAAATAGTGAATATATATTTTTTAAAGCAAACAGACCTTTGCTTTATATATATATATAAATAATTTATTTCAATACATTTAAAATAATACATAGCAATTAATTTATAATGTTTCTAAACTAATGCTAAATAAACCACAATTGTCTTAAAAGAAGCACTTACCTTGTTTTGGACAGATTGGACTATCTTCTCCATGTTTTCTGTAGCCATCTTGGCACTCTTCATACCGTTATGAGTTTCTTCATTTCCAAATAACCCAAGAGATAAAGCACCACTAAATAAATTAATATTCAAATAACATAAGTATTCCACAAATCACATGTACTCAGAATACAAAAATCAGTTTTTATTTCTACACTACTGAAGTTAGGAAAAATTAAAATGACTGGACTAAAATATTTGTTATATACCATCGAGTTCAAACATTCTATCACAATTCACTGAGACCACAGACTACCATCCCAGCTCCTCTATTGTCTCCCATTACTAAAAAACTTACTTAGAAGGGAAAAAGTCCATACTAGAAAAAAGAGAAACATTTTAAGATACCTGTCCTCAGGTAAATGTACCTGAAACATGTTAACAGAACAGAAACCTTGGCAAGTATAGAGTTTAGAGAGGGTGGTGAGCATCCTGTCACAACTGGGGTGTTTGAAAACATCTTCATTCTCGCAGATCATAAAGTATAAGCTTATCTTGGAAGACTGGAGTTGTTTTGTTACTATGGGATCAGAATAAGCTTATCCTGGAAGACTGGAGTTGTTTCATTATTATTAGTTCAGAATAAGCTTGTCATTGGATACTGCAGTTGTTTTGTTACTGTGAGATCAGAATAAGCTTGCTATGGGAGGCTGGAATTGTTTTGTTACTGTGAGGTCAGCATAAGATTGTCATGCAAGACTAGAGTTGTTTTGTTACTGTGAGATCAGAATAAGCTTGCTATGGGAGGCTGGAATTGTTTTGTTACTGTGAGATCAAAATAAATTTGCTATGGGAGGCTGAAATTGTTTTGTTACTGTGAGAGCAATATAAGCTTGCTATGTGAGGCTGGAATTGTTTTGTTACTGTGAGAGCAGTATAAACTAGCTATGGGAGGCTGGAATTGTTTTGTAACTGTGAGAGCAGTATAAACGAGCTATGGGAGGCTGGAATTGTTTTGTTACTGTAAGAGCAATATAAGCTTGCTATGTGAGGCTGGAATTGTTTTGTTACTGTGAGAGCAGTATAAGCTTGCTATGTGAGGCTGGAATTGTTTTGTTACTGTGAGAGCAGTATAAACTAGCTATGGGAGGCTGGAATTGTTTTGTTACTGTGAGGTCAGCATAAGATTGTCATGCAAGACTAGAGTTGTTTTGTTACTGTGAGATCAGAATAAGCTTGCTATGGGAGGCTGGAATTGTTTTGTTACTGTGAGATCAGAATAAGCTTGCTATGGGAGGCTGGAATTGTTTTGTTACTGTGAGATCAGAATAAATTTGCTATGGGAGGCTGAAATTGTTTTGTTACTGTGAGATCAGAATAAGCTTGCTATGGGAGGCTGGAATTGTTTTGTTACTGTGAGATCAGTATAAACTAGCTATGGGAGGATGGAATTGTTTTGTTACTGTAAGAGCAGTATAAATTAGCTGTGGGAGGCTGGAATTGTTTTGTTACTGTGAGATCAGAATAAGCTTGCTATGGGAGGCTGGAATTGTTTTGTTACTGTGAGATCAGAATAAATTTGCTATGGGAGGCTGAAATTGTTTTGTTACTGTGAGATCAGAATAAGCTTGCTATGGGAGGCTGGAATTGTTTTGTTACTGTGAGATCAAAATAAATTTGCTATGGGAGGCTGAAATTGTTTTGTTACTGTGAGATCAGAATAAGCTTGCTATGGGAGGCTGGAATTGTTTTATAACTGTGAGATCAGTATAAACTAGCTATGGGAGGCTGGAATTGTTTTGTTACTGTGAGAGCAGTATAAACTAGCTGTGGGAGGCTGGAATTGTTTTGTTACTGTGAGATCAGTATAAACTAGCTGTGGGAGGCTGGAATTGTTTTGTTACTGTGAGATCAGTATAAACTTGTCATGGAAGATTGAAATTGTTATATCAACATGAGATCAGAATAAGCTTGTCGTGGAAGACTGGAGTTGTCCTCAGCTTTGAAAAATAGTGTTATGTAATTTGTGTTTGGGCACAGTACATGTTGTATACTGATACTGTTTTGTGTGGTGCACATCACATGGCATGAAGGGCAGAGATGAGACTGTTTCTTGTTTCTACTAGTTTGTAGAGGTAAGTTACTTGCTTTGTGCAAGTAATCTGTTAGAGTTAATTTTAGGAGCCTTAGGGCTAGTCTTAAAACATGATTCTGTTAATGTTGTATCCATCAAACTTTCCTGGTAACATACAAATGGTGACTTGACAACCATATTCGATTATTTGGTGGATGTAAGCTTTGTATATATGTATAATGCTACTAGCCTTGCATCATTTGTTTGATCCTACAGTTAGTTTGAGGTGAGGTGATTAATTCTTTCACTGATAGTTTCATGTTTCTTGATGTGCTCTACATATGTGAGTCTTTTGTCAAAATTAATTTCAAAATATTTACTTTGGGGCATATTATTTATTATTATTATTATTATTATTATATCTTTACATGTCCCACTGTTTATTATCCTGGATCATCAGTCGTTACCCACAAGACTTTCAGAATCAGCTGATAACAGTTTCAGGTCTTTATTATCCTGGATCATCAGTCATTGCACATAACACTTCCAGAATCAGGTGACAATATCATCTGGTGTAGATTAATGTTTGCTCTTCACATTGTTTGTTGTTTAGAACTGAGACTGTTTACAATAAAAATGTCCCTTATAAACTTCTATAATGCACTCATCGTTTAAATATTTTAAACAAAAAGTGCATAATGAGCAATTGAAATGTGTTAAACATATATAATAATGTAACTAGATCTTCTGTTCATTAGAAGTAAAATTAATGACAGTAAACTTAAGGACAGTAAAATTAATGACAGTAAAATTATTTCTAAAACAATTAAATTCCTTTACTTAATCAACATTTAAACCATAAATTTTAGTGAATTGTTCTGTCAAAGTTTGAATTCAAAGCAATGTTCCAAACATCTTAATCATAAGGCTCAATAGACAAAAAATGTTTTTAAGTTAAACTTTCAACCTCACATATACAGGATGATTGAAAATTTTCTTTCCTATTTTAAAATTTGATAATTTAAGAAATATAACCATGTAGTATTCAATATCATGTAGCCCAATTGAAATATCTTTTATTGTCATGTTACCCTGTAAACTGGCATCTGTGCATAAAAAGGCTCAATGTGGTGGACTGGTAAGTGTGGGTCAACTCTGTGTTCACAGAACATCACCCCACTCAACCTCTTTCTCTGGATATGTTAAGAAGATAGTGTAACACACAAATACAACAAAAATCCCAGAGCTAATGATCAGTACAACAGACACCATAACTGTGGCCATGTTATAATGAATATGGACTGACATAAAGTATAAGTTAAACATGGTGCACACACAGAAGTCTATTATCAGGCCAATAAAAAGTGTTCAAGTTGGGCTACTAATTTGTAATTTAATTGTTAAATTTTAAAACAAGGTAATTTTGTACTGCCTTGTATATTATAAGGTAATTTTAATGATACAAATGATGTACAATTCATTACTGTAAAGCCAATCAATATGAATATAGCTAAAATCAAACTTTTAATACAACTAAATCTTACTTACCAACAAAGCAAGGCAAAAACAGATAATGTCCATTTTAAAGGGGTTAACTTTTTCTTTTTCTTTAAAGTGGCATCACACCGTTGATAGAGTAAGAACACCACAAAAATGAGAATGGTGACAATTATCCAGAAGCCTGGGCCAGCTATGATAATTCCCAGAGCCTACAAAATTAAAAAAATACATCTTTAAGTGACCATTGGTACCTGTAAAATCATACAAAAATCAGAACAATTTTAAATAACATCTCAGTCACTACTGTGTTGTCATACACCAGCTAACTTGTTGAACTCTGGTGTTTAGCCTTGTCATCACTTGATATAGCAGGCATAGAGTAATTAATATATGATCATACATTGTTTTTATAAGTTCTTAAAAATATTAACTTTGGTATTATACACATAATAACAGTTTCTTCTTCCACATGCTATTAATTAATAAGACATTTATACTAATATATCACAGTTAATTTGTTCTATTCTAATTATTTTAAAATCTTTAATAGTTTACTATTGTTTTACAGCAATGAGCACAAACAATTTTTTAACCTAAGAAAACAGTATGATAAAGATGTAAAAACAACAACAACATACTGAATAAGATGTGTAAGTATAGAGTGTACTTACTGGTCGCCTGATATTAGCATACTGTATTTTAAAGTACATGAAAATCATAAATACCAGTATATTGTAATCAGAGATAGTTTTAACAAGCACCCAATACTGTCAAAAAGTACTAAGTGTAACGTATTAAGGACCATAGTAATGATGCTGTTAATATTTAAAACCTGCTGGTCACATGAAACACTTCTAGTAACTTGATACAGAAACCCATCATCAACACTTAGAGACCCAGGATTACATAAACAAACACATCTACTCACTCTGAAACTTCCACTTTTAAATGTTTAACCTGAAGCACAAAATTATGGCAATAATTTTCTTTTTTAACAGAAATAAAATTTTGGTTTTCTTTATTTAAATATAATGTCATGACACATTTTAATCTGTAGTTTGTACAATAACTAGGCTTATGTACACGTTGGAATTCTTACTTTCACAGAAATTTCACATTTACAGCTTCAAATCCTATACAATTAATGTTCTATAGCAACAAGCTGAGTCAGCCAAAGGTCATAAAGGTTATAACTGAAACTTATTTATCTACATATTGTACACCTTCAGATTTTTAAAGTGTATATTCTATCTTTCTCAGATGGATACATAACCAAGTTTTTCCTACTTGCATTAGACCATGTATTTTGTTTTAAAACAAAACAGACTTACTAAAAAATAAAGTGCATTACATTTACTCATCACTTCAGGACTGTTTTCTCTGCAACCAAACCACAATTGTGGTGAGCAAGAGAAAATCTTATCTGTATATGGTAGTAATTATTTGTTACATCAAATGTAGCATACACTGACTCTAAAATATGAGACAAAACATGAAACCAGTTGGTTCTGTGAATCTTCTCACTGGAGTACAGAACGTTACGTAGCTGTCTGAAATAAGATAGATAACTCATAAAACAGAGTTAAAATAATTTCACAGAATGTACATAAATAGACTCAATTTACACACATTACACATAAAAATATTCAGTATACCCTTAAACAGACAATGTTTTCATATTCCTTACTGTATCTCCATTACAAATCATTCTCACTACAGTAATATTAAAATATCCATACTATATTCCATTAGAATGTATTAAGTGTAAATTCATTTTGTCATGAGATAGCACAATAAAAAGACTAAACTTTATTAGACAGTGAGGCACATTTAATTTAATAAGTTCAGATATTCATTCGTCCTAACCTAAACTTGCTTTAGATTGTTAATCTAAACTATCATTTTCAATAGCTCTTTGATGATTATTTGACAGAAAAGAATTTGAATGCTACATAAAAGGCTGAATTAATTGTTACACCTATATCAAAGTTATTTGGTTTGTGTCCACATATCTTCCAGATGCAAAGAACAAAAACACTAGTTCAGTAATTGTTTTTAATTAGACACTAACACCAAGTAATGTTTGGATTATTCTCTCTTGCTTGCTACTACATAATAGTTCAATGAGGAACAATTACTGACAAATCACAAAACTTCTCTAGATACAGCGGCATACTAATTTATGTATGAATACAGTTACTGTGATAAAGTATAGTGTTACAGCTAATTCTAATGAAACATAAGACAGTATAAACTAACTCCTGAGGAACTCGTTTAAATAACAAAGGAAAAGATACTAAAAATATATATAATAATAAACAACAAAATGGGAGTTAGAGACTGGTCATTGCTTAAAATTTAGTTAGAGCGTTTCAGTGTTACGAGTTACAATTACTCAGAGATTCTGAATTATTAAGTATATTTTCAGGTAAGTTATAAAGACAGTTTTTTATTTTCGTTTTTTTCTTTCGTAACTTCTTATGTTAAGATTATATTAGTAAACTGCACATTTCAAATGCATTTGTCATCATTTTTTTAAAAATCAGGGCCTGACAGTTCTATATTGTGAATACATTCTGTTTAATCTGAAGAAGTTCTGCCCATAGCTAGTACAGCGGTATGTCTCCAGATTTACAACGCTAAAATCAGGGGTTCGATTCCCCTCGGTGGGCTGAGCAGATAGCGTTATGTGGCTTTGCTATAAGAAAAACACACAAACACACACTGAAGAAGTTCTAATACAAGGTCTCTTTTTGTTTTCCTTTCAGAATTCTGGTGTGAACAACACAATTATTTAGAATAGAAGAAGAATATTAAGATTACAAGCAAACATTTCACATCTACTTCTGTGTCGAAAGAAAATTCATCACTTTTCAATCTTTTATAAAACATCAAAATTGCTTGTCTGGTTCAAAAGTATTTAAATTGTTTTGTTTGTTTTTTTGGAATTTCGCACAAAGCTACTCGAGAGCTATCTGTGCTAGCCGTCCCTAATTTAGCAGTGTAAGACTAGAGGGAAGGCAGCTAGTCATCACCACCCACCGTCAACTCTTGGGCTACTCTTTTACCAACGAAAAGTGGGATTGACCGTCACATTATAACGCCCCCACGGCTGGGAGGGCGAGCATGTTTAGCGCGACGCGGGCGCGAACCCGCGATCCTCGGATTACGAGTCGCGCAAGCGTTACGCGCTTGGCCATGCCGTGCCAGTATTTAAATGAATATTTCATCATACAAAACCAGTTTTAAATGATTCTGTAAACATTTTATCTAAAATGGAGATCAAATTTCTTTGTACATGTATTAGATATTCCTACAAAACTACACAAGAGCTGTCTTTATCAGTCATCCCCAATTTTGACCTTATAGATTAAACTAAAAGGAAAAACAGCTAGTCAACAGCATTCACTGACAACAATGTGGCTATTCTGATTGAATAGCAGGACTTACCAACCACATTTATAATGCATCTATAGTGCCAAAAGTGCATATTTTTTGTTTGCTTTTGAATTTCGCACAAAGCTACTCAAGGGCTATCTGTGCTAGCCGTCCCTAATTTTGCAGTGTAAGACTAGAGGAAAGGCAGCTAGTCATCACCATCCACCTCCAACTTTTGGGCTACTCTTTTACCATCGAATAGTGAGATTGATCGTAACATTATAACGCCCCCCACGGCTGAAAGAGCAAGCATGTTTGGTGCGACCGGGATTCGAATCAGCGACCCTCGAGTCGAACGCCTTAACACGCTTGGCCATGCCGGGCCCTCAAAAAAGAGAGAGAGAAAGAACATATTATTTACACAGTTATCTCATTTGGGTAACTTAAGTTCCTGATTGGTATTTTTTTTTTCACTTTGTCTAAATTTCTAAAATATTAAATTTTCAATTTTAAAATTCTAAGAGTGAGAAAATTTGTTGTTACAAGTTACATCTGGTTTACTTATTATTATTAACCAATTCATAAACTTGAAACGGAGATAATTGGTATTACCGCTAACGTGGATAATGGTTGTTTTAGATATATCTTGATGAACTCAGTTAGTGATATCAGGTTGCAAAATGTACTTTAGTACCAAAAATGTATTTCCAACACTGTTATTTCGATTTTTGTTAAGGCGTGCGACTCGTTATCTGAGGGTCGCGGGTTTGCATCCCGGTCGCGCCAAACATGCTCGCCCCTTTCAGCCGTGGGGGCGTTATAATGGTACGGTCAATCCCACTATTCGTTGGTAAAAAGAGTAGCCCAAGAGTTGGCGGTGGGTGGTGATGATTAGCTGCCTTCCCTCTAGTCTGCTAAATTAGGGACGGCTAGCACAGATAGCTCTCGAGTAGCTTTGTGCGAAATTCAAAAACAAACAAATGATATTTGTTTGATTTGATAGAGCTGGAATATCATTGTATCTGACGACACAAGCTTCGTATAGCAGGTAATGATATTATTATAAAGTTGTTATTTTCGAAGTTGGTTCCTTTAAATTATCTGATGAAAAATAGTTCAATGTCCAGTCGATAATAATTTAGTTTTTTCTTCCTTTATCGTTTCTTTAAGATTTAACACTGTGGTATCTTGTAGACCAATTTATAGCAACGTTAACTGTACTACACTAACGTAAAAAACAAACTTACATGCACAACTCCACGGCTGATGAATCCAGTAAATAACAAACAAGACACTGTGTTATTCACGACCATCTAAAACAAAAACAACCACTTATTGATTCACTATATTGACTAGAAACAACGTTATAGCATGCTTCATTTAACTTTTTTTTTTATAAGCTGTTGCTCAAAGTTACTAGAAATACTAATGTCAAATTTTTTAGAACTTTATACGCCTACATTATAAAACTTTTTTAGTCTTAACATCGTGCATTCTTTAGTTGTCATCTAAATTGCAATATAAAAAAATATAGCTTATAACCCTTTCATGGATTCTTAAATCCTTTGAACGATCTTAATTAAAACTAAAATATCATTTTAAATTGTTCATTCAACAAGTCTTGTTGGTGATTTTGTCTTCCAAGGCCTGTGGTATTTGGATGGAATCTCATCTTGTCCGTTGTTGTCTCTTGACACTGTCACTGTGGGAGTTCTCCTTAGATAAATGGTTAAATGAATCCACTAGTAGCACCAACTTTGATCATACTCTTGAAGTTTTCTTTTACTCTTTGAAATTCCAAATTAGCCGTTCTCTCAGTGATATACTTCCAAAGACAATCACAATGGACCATCTTTGGCTGGGATCACCTCTGCATCTGGCTTCCAAAGACAATCAGAATGGATCATTTTTGGCTGGGATCACCCCTGCATCTGGATTTTGTAAACCACATCATTATTACTTTTTCCATGCAGCATATAAGGCTTTTTCTAAATATGCTTAAATTTAAAATTGGTCCTTTCTTGTGGTGGGGGTTGTACAAAGATACCATATCATCTTGTTGGAATCCATTCCAATCATCATCAACGTCAGGGTAACTTTTCATTTTATTACTAGCTTTTATTTGGTTAAGTCATTTATTTTTCTACTTATAGTGTGTAAGACTCTTTTGAATGATTATTTGCAGAATGACTGTACAGATGGTATAATACCACTTTATGTTCTCTCCTAAAACATCAATGATTATGTTGTGTTGATGACAGTTTCATGCACTGTTATACAATAGTTCATCAATAACAGCTGGAGATCTTTATCCATATACATGATTATTAGATTTAACAATGTCCAGTTGTATATTTTCACCATGTCATCAGGAAATGGAATTCCGTAGAAACACCAAAGCTTGGGAAATATTTATTGACGAGTTTAATTGCAAGGGTTTCTGCTTTTCGGTTAAGAACAGCATGTACTTTTAGCCATTTGTTGAAATAGTCCATCATAACTGTGATGTCTCTGTTCCAACTGTTACTCTGTAAAAGAAGAAAGAATGCATCGACAGAAACTCTCTGTAATGGAATTAAACTTAATTTCGTTATACTTACCCATGCTTTTTCTTTCATAGACCTTTGTTAACAATCACTGTATGTGGATTTCTCTGGACTAATATCGACGTTAGAGCCTTTTTTATCGTTCTACAAACCACGAGAAATATACCTCTAGTACATAAGCAGTTCACAAGCTGCATGACGTCTCATTTCTGGATAGTGTTTGCTTGTGCTTGCACTTTGAGATTTTTTCAATATTATTTATTCATTGCTATGGCAACAAGTGAGAAAATAACCCAAACATATTCTGTTATATTTGTTGTAAAGAGAAAGGTGAGAAAATTACAAAATTCATCATAAAAACGTATTACGCTTATTTTTATATGCGTAAGAAGGTAAGAACAAGTCTTTAACTTTCGGAATTTTAATTCTCTGGCGTGAGCCTAGAAACCACGGAGATGACTTGTTTTTGCTCATGTAACATGCAAACTACAACACTCGAAATAAAAAGGAAGTTTCTTATCTGAAACTTCATTCTGCTATAAGAGCTGTTTGTTATGTACCTGATGAGCATATACATACTCTACTGGAGACTATTCATACAGTTTCATCTGATTCTAAATCAGATGTCAATAGAAATAATTACTGGAATTGTTTTCAACCTGAAACATCTGGTGAACGACAACTTTTCTTACAAGTTGAACTTAATGAATTGGTGAGAGTTTTGTGCCTTCCCAAAGGATTTTTCAGAAATATTGGGGTCCATGGTCCATACCTCAGGCTAATAATGTACTATCTCCAAGAACATCATTTTACTGGTGCAGAAATTGTGAGAAAGAGTTTGCGCCAAACTTCTTGCTAGACAGTTCGCTGGCTTATTGCTAACAATATTGTTGAATTAATACTAATGCTAGGAACTGCAATGTTGAAAGAAATGAGTGGAGATGGGTCTCCTCCAAAAGAAATATAAAAGGTGTTTTTTATTTCACAATGGTAGCATATATGCATCTGTTTCTATTGCTCATTCGATTCACTTAAAGGAAGTGTATGAAAATATCGAACTGTTTCTTAATAGTGTCATTTACAAAGAACCTGGTTGTCTACTTTGTGGAGACGTAAAAGTCCTTTGTATGTTGTTGGATCAACAATCCAGTTATACAAAGTTTCCGAGACCCTAACTCAACTATAGACATTCCCAGCAACCAATTAGTAACCCTCATAGAATTCACCACGATAAAGACAAACTTCATGTTCAACAACCACAACTATATACAAACAAATGGCCTAAGCATAGGCAACCCAGTATTACCAGTTCTAGCCAATATTTATATGATGCAAGTTGAAACACAAGCAATTAACACAGCATTACATCCACCACTATACTGGTACAGATATGTAGATGACACGGTTGCGGGATTCAGATCTACAGAACACACACTTAATTTTTTCAATCACATTAACTCCATACATCCCAACATTAACTTCACATGTGAACAGGAAGAAAGCAATCAAATATCATTTCTTAACCTCAAAATTACAAGAACCGACACACAATTCAAAATAGAAATCCACCGAAAAATCACACATACTGGACTATACATTCCTTGGGACTCAACACATGAAACAAAACAAAAACTCAACACACTAAGAAACCAAATAAACACAGCCATAAAACTATGCTCACCAGATAAAATTAACGATGAATTAGACAAAATAAAACAATACTTCATCAACATCAATACGTTTCCTCCACAAACCGTAGAAAACATTATACGCACACATCTAGACAGAAAGCAAAATCAACTAACAAAAGTAAATATATCTCACAAATCAAAAAATCACGAAACCATATACTGCTGCATACCATATATTCCCGACATCAGCAGACAAATAACCAACATTTGGCAAAAACTAGTAACAAAATATGACATTCCAGTTTATACCAAATTTATTCAAAAACCAGGCACAAAACTGAGGTCTATACTATGTAAAAACTACACTGACAAACACCACACCAACATTATTTATAAAATACAATGTGATAACTGCAAAGACTTTTATATTGGAGAAACAAGTAGAAAAATGGAAACCAGATTAAAAGAACACAAAAAGTCACCTTCACACGTTTTCGAACACTGCAAGTCAAATAAACACAACATAACCATAGAAAACACTCAAATACCAAATAAAGAAACAAACATAAACAAACGCAAAATTAAAGAAGCCTTACTCATACAACAACTTAAACCCAAAATAAACCAATATAAAGAAATGCCTTTATACCTATATTAAATATAATAAAATAAAATTATATATTCAAACATCTAACACCGTCCTCTACATTTCGACACTCAGTTACACAACCCCTTCCAATCATGTGGTCAACTTCCGGTCAGTTACTCTTTCTTTCTTTGTGAACCTGACGAGACCGAAGGAGGTTGAAACGTTGTTCGCTCTTCTACGTAAAATATTTTCTCAATCCAAAAGAAGCCGTTTTTGCATACATAAAGTTTCCATGCTTTTGGTGTGAATGGGACAGCAGAGCTCGAAATAAACATTAGATAAAGAAGCAATGATAAAGCAGAGTAAGGTTGATATCAGAATCGATACATTTTGAATATGAATGTTATTTGGTTAACAAAGAAATTACTTTCACTTCACATAACTCTGGGTTGGCTGAAGCAGTTTGTAAAGGCCTTCAACAAAGATGGCGACTGTTTCAACTATCTATGTAGGCGATTCCCAGCTCTTTCAAAAGCAAAACTTAAAGAAAGGATTTTTTGTTGAGCCTCAAATGAGGAAATAGATGACTTCGTATGAACAGTTGACAATGAAAAACAGTTGGAAAAGAAGTGTGAATGTTATTGTCAAATTTTTATCAAGCAAGAAGGGCCCAAATATTGTGAAAAATTTGGTTTGTAATATGAGTTTGAAAGTTATTTTTTACATTCATACACACTGCTGGCCAAAATCTTAAGGCCAATGAACATAAAGAAAAAATATGCATTTTGCGTTGTTAGACGAAACCACTTATTTGAGTAGAGCTTCGAAAGATGAAAATAAAAGGGAAAGTGAAAATAAAAAAACCTTTTTTAGAATTTAATCGGGAAAATGTAAACACTATGAAATTAGCCTAAATACTAGCTGGTCAAAAGTTTCAGACCATACTAAAAAGAAGTACTAAACAGGGTATGAAATGCCCAACAAGAGGTCTCAGTAGTGAGAATAACATTGTGAATAACTTCAAATATTTGCTTTGGCATGGTCGATATAAGCGTTTGCAGAAGGCTGGCTGGAATGTTATTCCAAGTGGTGAAAATGTATTCACGAAGATCATGCACTATTTGGAATTGACGTCCATTTCTATAGACTTCCCTTGCCATCCACCCCCAAGAATATTCAATGGGGTTCAGTTCGGGTCCACACGCTGGATGGTCCAAAAGAATCATGTTATTCGACATGAAAAAGTACTTTGTCCTGCGGGCATTGTGGGTTGCAGCGTTGTCCTGCTGAAGGATCCAGCCATTTCCACACAAGCGAGGGCCTTCACTCAATAAGAATGTGCTCTCCAACATGTAGCCAGCTGCTCTTTGACGCCCCTGTATAACCTGAAGCTCCATTGTTCCATGGAAGGAAAAAGCACCCCAGATCATGATGGAACCTCCTCCACTGCGTCGTATAGAAAATGTCTCTGGTAGGATATCCTTATCGTGCCAGTAACGTTGGAAGCCATCTGGACCATCTATGTTAAATTTTTTCTCATCAGAGAACAAAACCTTCGTCCACTTTTTACGTCCCAAGTTTGGTGCTGCTCAGCAAAGTTTAACCGAGCTGTTTCTTGGTGTGAAAGGAGGCGTGGCCTTTGAAGACGTTTACGGTTTTTAAAGCGTTTCTCTCGTCGATGCTGTCTTATTGTTCTTGAGCTGCATTCTGCGTCTGTAAGGGCCTTAATCTGGTTCGACGATCGGCTGGTGTCTTGCCGGGCAACCCATCGAATCCTCCTGCTCAACGCCGGCGAAATTTTCTTGTGCCGACCACTTGAAATTCTTGTTCCGTATCCTTCAGGGTCTTTTAAGAAGGGCCCGGCATGGCCAAACGCGTTAAGGCGTGCGACTCGTAATCTGAGGGTCGCGGGTTCGTATCTCCTTCGCACCAAACATGCTCGCCCTTTCAGCCGTGGGGGCGTTATGTGACGGTCAATCCCACTATTCGTTGGTAAAAGAGTAGCCCAAGAGTTGGCGGTGGGTGGTGATGACTAGCTGCCTTCCCTCTAGTCTTACACTGCTAAATTAGGGACGGCTAGCACACATAGCCCTCGAGTAGCTTTGTGCGAAATTCAAAAACAAACAAACAAAACAAACTTTTAAGAAATTTGCGATAGCAGTTTTACTACGCCCAATCTCACCAGCAATGGCACGTTGAGAGAGACCTTGCTTTTACAGCTCGACAACTCTTCTATGTTCAAACTCTGTCAACTTTTTAACCTTTGCCATGTTTTTACCCAATGTACACAGGAGATGTCAGTGGGTGATGTTGACAACGCTGATGCTGGAACACAAATAACTAAATTTCGTTACGTGTTTACCGATAAACGCTTCGTTTCAGCATGGCCTTAAACTTTTGATCAGCTAGTGTTTCGGCTAATTTCATAATGTTAACATTTTCCCTATTAAATACTAAAAAAGTTTTTTGTTTTATTTTCCCTTTTGCCATTTTCATCCCTCAAAGCTCTACTCAAATAAGTAATTGAGTCTAACAACACAAAATGCATATTTTGTTTTTATGTTCACTTGAGATCGAGCAGTGTATTAACATTTCCCTCAAGATTTCGGTGACTTCAGTGAAAAACGGGAGGTGGATTTCATCAAGACATTGGGAAAATGAAGAAGAGGTATCGGGAACAACGACATGATGAGTAGGCCCGCATCGACCGTGGCGCCATCGGGGAAGATGGAACAACAGCATGATGAGTAGGCCCGCATCGACCGTGGCGCCATCGGGGAAGATGGAACAACAGCATGATGAGTAGGCCCGCATCGACTGTGGCGCCATCGGGGAAGATGGAACAACAGCATGATGGGTAGGCCCGCATCGACTGTGGCGCCAGGACCCCTACTAACTGTCCAAATCGACAGTTTAACTCTCTCTTTCTTCGATAAATCTTCATATTTTATCTGTTATTTGTTCTGTTCTTTCCCAACACATATGAGATCAATTTGGTCAACCACGTAATCTCCAAAAAATACAAAATAAATCAAAATTACATTAAATTGTAGCAGGAAACAACATTTCCTTACACTGAATAATTTAAAACTTCTTAACCAATTGTTTATAATTAAATTTTATTATCTTATCGCCTCTTAGATTATGATTTTTAAAACTTTTCACTATAAGAAGTGTTAAAACATGCGGTAACATGAAGTAAAAGTTACGTTAACCTGGTTACACAAATTGATAAAGCTCGTTCTACTCGTGAACTGTTTGTCCTGGCGAGTGTACCTCGTAGAAAAATGTTATTCTTGTTACCATTATATTGACCACTATTACTTAATTTGACCTAATCTAGCCTAAAAGTTTTTAAGTTTTACAGTTTTAATTATTTGTATAATAATAAATAAAGAAAAGATATGAAAAACAAGAAATATATTACTCACAGTGTAATCATTTTTGTTGGTGTTATTTCGCCTTCTGTGTGTGTTTTCTTATAGCGCAGCCACATCAGGCTATCTGCTGAGTCCACCGAGAGGAATCGAACATCTGATTTTAACGTTATAAATACGTAGACTTAACACTGTACCAGCGGGGGACTGCCTCCCATTTTACACCAAGGCTACTAGTTCACCACATATATTTTTAAGTAAACAATACAGGGAACACACAGAATAATTTCATGTGAACAGCTAAGAAACTGGTCTTTATGTGAGAAATTTTCTGTCTCTCTAATCACGTGACTTGTGTTATTAGAAATTCCACATTAGATCCCGTTATGTTTTCGTGAGTGGTAATTCCCTTCACTAAAATTGCCAATTTTCTGTAACATCACGTGGTATAAAACACATGCCAGTCAATGAACTGAAATGTAAGCTATCTATTGGTTATAACTTCAATGGGAATCAGCTTAGAAAATTCCTATTCATAGGCCTCAAACTAACTGAAGCAGTTTGTTAAAGGATGCTTACTGCTAGTTATTGGAGAGAGATTCATCAGACGCAACGTATTAAAGAAAGACGACCAATACGTAGTTTTGAGACTTAGAAAATAGATTTCACTAACAATTCAGGATGAATGATGATGCACATTCGTTCTTTCCAATTTTATCAGTTTGTTAGTATTTTTGTATATTTTTGTTAGTATATAATAAAAAATGTTCATTGTGGTAAAAGAAATTAAATTGATCCAAGTAAGATAGAAAAAAAGACATTGTTTTCTATAATTCAGCTACGAACTTCGTAAACATGTCTTTTTTATTATTATTTAAAATAGTTTCAGTAATTGCTAATACATCAATATTTGTTTATACCTTCGATATCATGCATCTTGGAAGCAAGATCGATTTTAACATGTTGTAATGTGACTTTTGACGCTAAAAAAGTGGAATTGTATTACATAGGCTCCTTAATTTAAACTTCATGAAAGTTGTTTTAAATTATTGAGTATACTTCAATGAGAAGAGACATATTAAATAGAAATGACCCAAGCGGTAACATATAAATCAACCCTATCTGTGACACAGCTAATGATTGAATCAACAAACGAATATATAATAATATATAGGTGTGTAAATATTAAATAAGAATTGTATTACAACCGCAAGAATATGTTTTTCTCCTTCTAAAACAATAAATAAAATTTATTAAATAACTTACATCCATATAATAAAACCACAATATTAACACGAGATCTTAAAAGAAAGCATAAAAACTATGAATATAATGAAACTACAAAGAACATAAGAAAGTTACTGGAATATTTAGTACATAGTGACTGTGTGTTCCTGAATGATACCACTCCTACATACAGTGTTGTTGAATGATGCCACTCCTACACATGCATTCCTGAATGATACCACTCCTACATACAGTGTTGTTGAATGATACCACTCCTACACATGCATTTCTGAATGATACCACTCCTACATACAGTGTTGTTGAATGATACCACTCCTACATACAGTGTTGTTGAATGATACCACTCCTACACATGCATTCCTGAACGATACCACTCCTACATACAGTGTTGTTGAATGATACCACTCCTACATACAGTGTTGTTGAATGATACCACTCCTACACATGCATTCCTGAATGATACCACTCCTACATACAGTGTTGTTGAATGATACCACTCCTACATACAGTGTTGTTGAATGATACCACTCCTACACATGCATTTCTGAATGATACCACTCCTACATACAGTGTTGTTGAATGAAACCACTTCTACATACATGTTGTTGAATGATACCACTCTTACACATGTGTTTCTGAATGATACCACTCTTACAAATACCACACGCATAAATAATAAACAGCATGAAATAGATCAACGCATAAGAAACCAGTATATAAACACTAGAGACCCGTACGTCAAAACTCAAATAAATACGCTAACGAACAAAATTCGAAATTAAATGTAGTCAGACAACTGTTGATTTTTGCTCACAATTAAATAAGCACACCGAAATCTGGGCACACCTGAAGTGATTCACTGGCAATCAAAGTACGAACATAACGTATTTTGAAACATGAAAATAAAATAGAGCACATACAAATGTAGAAAAAGTTAAAAAACACATTAAAAATGTACAATGAACCATCTATGAATACACACTATTATAACTCACTAAATAAATATATTAAACAAAGGAAGCACTTCTACCCAACAGATTTCCCACCTCTTTCATTCAATCTCCAAAATTCACAAATAAATAATAATAGTTATGGAAGCCAAATCATAAACACAATAACAAAAACAGAAGTAATTGCATTTATAAGATATACAAGAAACAAAGTGAGGATGGTATACAAGCCATTCTCCTCAAAAAGGGTACCTAGAAATTGTTTTACCATCTAACAACATAATCAAATTTATCTCTAAACTTTGGTTATATTCCATCCTCTTGAAAGCAAACAAATGTTCTTAAAGGAATGAAAAAACAGCGAATAAACCATAAAACTAACAAACAATTAGTTTGACTAGTTGAAAACTTTAGAAAGAATATTTAACAACAGGCTCTCCACTTTTCTCATCAAAACTACTGGAGGTTAACATAGGTTTCAGGAAATTTTACAAATAATAGATCATTTTGTTAGATTAAGTGAACAAGAATAGACATTTTCAACTAGTAGAAATGTGCTGTCGCCAGCTTTCTCGATGTAGATAGAGCATTCGATACTGTGTATCATAATGGTTGAAGATATAAAATGAAACAAATAGATTTACTAACGTGTTATTCGCTGGTTGTCTTACGTTTTATAATAATAATAAAAAATGTCGAGTGAACGTAGAAGTCACCTACTTCCAAGAGGGGTGTACAAATTGATTTCTAATTAGTCCTACTCTTTTCATCATGCATGCAGAAGCGATATGCCATTAGAACATCCACATTTTAGCCTAACCTTACAATTTACAGGCGATGTGATATATAGAAGAGATCTACGACCCCTTTGGTTGCAGCTACAAACTCACAGTCAGTTCTAAATCAAGTAGTCAAGTATTGTCAAAAGCACTGAATAAACATAAATGTTCCGAAAACTAACTCAGTTCTATTTTCAAAATCGACAAAAACGTTTAGAAATTCCCGAAATCTTTTACATGTTGTCACATCAGCAGAAGCTATTGGAGTAACGTATGATTTAACGTTAACTTGGAAAAACCATATCAATCAAATCAGAAACAAAATATGGCAATGAGCAAACTATGTAAAGAGACTGTCTTGTGAAAACACAGAGGCCATACCAAAAATATTATTAAAATTAATAAACAGTATATGCGACCAGTACTAGAATACGCCCTGTTCTTCTGGACTAATGTAGCACCAACACGTACTAAGAAATTACATAATATATAAAACTCTGTAATACAATTAATATGTGTAAAAACAGAAAATCTGTAAATCGTTACATCATAAATGATAAGAACAGTCGGAAGTATCTTGGCTCTAAAGACTATCATATTCTATAAATATCATATAACCATACTATAGATATTTTGACCCTTTACTGTAGTTTTTCACCAGTTATTACACATGGCCAGGTGGTTAAGACACTCGACTCGTAATCTGAGGGTTGCAGGTTCGAATTCCCGTAGCACTAAACATGTTTATCCTTTCAGCTGTGGGGGCTTTATGATGTTATAGTCAATCCCACTATTCGTTGATAAAAGAGTAGTCCAAATTGGCGGTGGGTGGTGATGATTAGTTGCCTTCCCTCTAGTCTTACATTGATAAATTAGGGACAGCTAGCGCAGATAGCCCTCGTGTAGCTTTGCGCAAAATTAAAAAAACAATTATTACCTTGTAGCCTGGTACCAATGTTAGCCCAAGGTCTGTTTTTAATGACGGTCCAACGTTATGCCAACCTATCTATATGCCATCATTGGAGAAATTCTAGGTAATCAAAGAGAGCCACCCTTTAGAAGATGAGTAGAGTAATTGGTTCAACGTTTCCACCCGACCTCGAGAACCCAACTGAATACTACGGGCTAATATGTGATTGCTTTCTGGGGGAGTACATTCGAGACGGGATTTGAAATCGTGACATACAGTATTACTATTCGAGTGCCCAGAACATCACGCCACACCAGACTGTTATTTACAGGAATTCTTTCTTTGTTTTAAAGCATTTGGCCATTTTGTTTGTCCACTGTGGGTTATCTAAGCTCGGATTTTAGTGTTGTAAGTCTGTAGACTTAAATTATTATATGTAGGAATTATTCTTCGGCTCAGTTCAGATCGCTATTTTCTCGTTCAGTGCTTTCGTTTCTTCTCTTTGGACTCAGCAGATAACCTGATGTGGTTCTGCTATAAGAAAACACACATACTCGTTCAGTACTGTCGTGTTTTGTTTGTGTGTTTTTTTTTTTTTGCATTGTGCAAATAGATCATAAAACTAAAAAACATATTTTCGGGGGGAAACAAAGGACCTATTGATCCATCTTGGCTATCACATCATCTAAACTAAATTATTATTATTATTATTATTAATTTTAAAGCTATCACTTACACTGATATAGTTATCCAGCTTTCTCTTAAACTTGCTGACTCCACAACATCCAAAGGCAACCACTCTGTTAGAAAAATATAATTGTCTTCTCTGAAGATGACTTCTACCTTGTCAAAATTTACATTTGTGTTTTTCTTATAGCAAAGCCACATTAGGTTATTTGCTGAGTTCACCAACTGGAATCGAACCCCTGATTTTAGCGTTGTAAATGCGTAGACTTATATTTGTATTCCCTATTTTTACTACAGTATCATCGCTATTAAATATGCAGAAAGATTATACATCAACATTATCATTTACTTTTACAGTTTTAAACACTTAATAATAACAGTTACATAACCATTTGAAAACAAATGTGATCTTGTAGTACAATTTATAAATCGTAAAATCTACGTCTGGTGAATAAAATATAAGAAGTAATAAGAAATCACTTAATTTAATTCATCTGTTTTAAGTTAAATTCGAGGAGTAGATGGCAGGACTGGCTCTTGTTGCAGAAATGGCTACTGCTAAAGAAGGTGTAAAAGGTAATATTCGTAAAATACACATTACAAAGAAACTTTATATCTTCATAGTATTTGTGTAATATATATGAAATGGTAAGAGTAGTGTAATTTATTTGTTGGTCTAGAAGTGTGGAAATTATTCAGATGTACCTTACATTTAGTGTTGTATAATCTAACTATATATAAATTATAATTTATAAATATCAAATATTGGCATAATATCTTATGCCCAGTTTTCACAAGATCCACTAATTAGTCTAATATGGATCATCTGCAATGATAACGTCGTAACAAGTGAAGCAAAAACTGGGAGATTAAAACTAATATTTCACGTGTGTTCGTAGATAAAAAAAATTATATATAAAAGTTTGTTTTTCAAGCAACGACACAATGCAAACCTACTTGTGAATATTTTAATTGTATATTCAGATTACGAATTAAGTTTTTAAATATTGTTTAGCACAATTTATTGTAAAATCAAATTTTAAATGTCTAACGTTGTTTTTCTTGTTACTTACTGGCTTATTTTTAACCTAATAGCAGTATTACCTCTACAGGAAAACCAAATCATATATCTGTATTTGTGAGCTGCATAAAATTATAGTATTACAGAAAAACTTCCTGTTGAGCTAACATATTTTAGAATATTTCTTAAATTTTAGTTCATTTTGCTGTACATTATAGTGCATCTTACCTTTTTTTATTACTTTACAATAAACTACCTTCAAGTATCTTACAGTTATTTACCATAAACAATTTTTTTTATCTGTATGAACAAAGTTGTGAGACTACTGAGAAGAGCATGGAATGAAATCCCTGAAGTAGTTGGATCATCTGTACTGGCTGCAATAGGTAAGGTTATTAATACATTTATTGATGCAAATTGTATAGCAACTATTTTTTGTTCTGAATATCAAAGAGAAGACACAAGATGCAGAAAAGACAGGATATGTAAGATAGTTATTTTATTTGTGTGATAATTTTATAGAATGAGTTGCTTGAAGCATCTTACAAAGACTTTAAGGGTGTAATCAATGAATTCCTGAAAGTTACAGAATGGATTTAATTATTCCTTTTTTTTGGTGTGAATGTGAGGGAACAGCCTCAAAGGATTCAATTGTCTTTTGTTGTCCATGTGTTATGCTACATTATTAAAAGAAGGATCCAATGGTCCTTGTTATCTATACATTGTCATATAAATTGGAAAACATTGGATTTAAATGAACTTCATGGTTAGTGTGCCCATTTTTATTCTGTAGTATAGTTCTGGTAGTTTAGTTTGTTGTGTTTTATTTTGTAGTATTGTTGTGTTTTATTCTGTAGTATAGTTGTGGTGTTTAGTTTGTTGTGTTTTATTCTGTAGTATAGTTCTGGTGTTAATTTGTTGTGTTTTATTTTGTAGTATAGTTGTGGTATTTAGTTTGTTGTGTTTTATTCTGTAGTATAGTTGTGGTGTTTAGTTTGTTGTGTTTTATTCTGTAGTATAGTTGTGGTGTTTAGTTTGTTGTGCTTTATTCTGTAGTATAGTTGTGGTGTTTAGTTTGTTGTGCTTTATTCTGTAGTGTAGTTGTGGTGTTTAGTTTGTTGTGCTTTATTCTGTAGTATAGTTGTGGTGTTTAGTTTGTTGTGCTTTATTCTGTAGTATAGTTGTGGTGTTTAGTTTGTTGTGCTTTATTCTGTAGTATAGTTGTGGTGTTTAGTTTGTTGTGCTTTATTCTGTAGTATAGTTGTGGTGTTTAGTTTGTTGTGCTTTATTCTGTAGTACAGTTGTGGTGTTTAGTTTGTTGTGTTTTATTCTGTAGTACAGTTGTGGTGTTTAGTTTGTTGTGTTTTATTCTGTAGTATAGTTGTGGTGTTTAGTTTGTTGTGTTTTATTCTATGGTATAGTTATGTTTAATTTGTTGTGTTTTCTGTTGTAACTATATTGGTTTGTTTATTTTCTTTTATTCCTTAGGTGTTGGATTTGGTTTTTACGCTTTCTTCAAACAAAGGGATCCTAGTTATGCCAAAAAGGAGTTTAAAAAAGAATATGTTGGTGAGTATGATTTATATTACAGAGAGGGAACTAGAATCCCTAAGCTATACAACATTTATTGGATGAAGAACAGCTTCTGATGGAATATAATGTTACTAACACAGAGACTAGATCTCTAACTAGTTTGGACACACTTTTTAAGTTATACCCTTAAAGTACACTCAGCAATTGTCTATTGACTAGTGTTTCAGGTTCATTATTATTTGTAGAGCTGAGCAACTTAATTCATTAACTGATATAATCAGTTGCCTTCAAACAGTATTAACATCAAATAGTGGGTAGGGGAGGTGCCTCGTGATTTGAGGGTCTTGGGTTCGATTTCCTCTGCTACTAAACTTTTTTTTTCTGATTACAAAGCTACAGTGGTTATCTGCTACTGTTGTTAAAATTGAACTGCTAATTAGATGGAAGACAGCTTATTGGTAACATCTGCAGTCAACTCTAAGTGTTGAATAAAGTGAAAGTATCCTTTTCTCTTTGTTATTTTACAGTTCTAATTTATAATTCAATAACTATTATTTTATGTTGTATGGACAGGTTTAGATCTAAGGGAATGGTCTAGGGGTTTGGATCCCAATTAATAAATGTATTTTCTGATGCTGTATAAACAGGTGTAGTTTACAAACAGGGTCCATAGATTTAGGTCTCCAACAATGTTTTTACAGAAATTAATTGTATTCTCTGATGCTGTATAAACAGGTGTAGTTTACGAACAGGGTCCATAGATTTGGGTCTCCAACAATGTTTTTACAGAAATTAATTGTATTCTCTGATGCTGTATAAACAGGTGTAGTTTATGAACAGGGTCCATAGATTTGGGTCTCCAACAATGTTTTTACAGAAATTAATTGTATTCTCTGATGCTGTATAAACAGGTGTAGTTTATGAACAGGGTCCATAGATTTGGGTCTCCAACAATGTTTTTACAGAAATTAATTGTATTCTCTGATATATAAACAGGTGTAGTTTATGAACAGGGTCCATAGATTTGGGTCTCCAACAATGTTTTTTACAGAAATTAATTGTATTCTCTGATGCTGTATAAACAGGTGTAGTTTATGAACAGGGTCCATAGATTTGGGTCTCCAACAATGTTTTTACAGAAATTAATTGTATTCTCTGATGCTGTATAAACAGGTGTAGTTCATGAACAGGGTCCATAGATTTGGGTCTCCAACAATGTTTTTACAGAAATTAATTGTATTCTCTGATATATAAACAGGTGTAGTTTATGAACAGGGTCCATAGATTTGGGTCTCCAACAATGTTTTTACAGAAATTAATTGTATTCTCTGATATATAAACAGGTGTAGCTGAAGAACAGGCTCGGTCCATAGGTTTGGACCTAATCTGTTTTTGTTTTTTTTTATAGAAATTAATAACTTTTTTAGTTAATTTTTTTATAGGTAGGTCTTGCTCTGAGGAAGGGGTGCTAACTTCTCCACCTCTTTTTGTTTTTACTTTTCTCTTGGAAATTATTAACTTATTTAATGTTCTGTAAGTAGGTGTAGATATAGGGGAGTTTGAATCTCCCTCATTTTTGTATCAGAAATTAATAAAAGAAATTAGTAAGATATCCTCACACTACAATGTAGTGTAAATTAAAATTAATTAATAAACAGTAAGATATCCTTACACTACAATGTAGTATAAATATAAAATTAATTAATAAACAGTAAGATATCCTTACACTACAATGTAGTATAAATATAAAATTAATTAATAAACAGTAAGATATCCTTACACTACAATGTAGTATAAATATAAAATTAATTAATAAACAGTAAGATATCCTTACACTACAATGTAGTATAAATAAAAATTAATTAATAAACAGTAAGACATCCTTACACTATCATATAATGTAAACAATTTTAATTTTAAACATTAATTAATGAAAACAGACATCCTTACACAATCTTGTAGTATAAAAATTTTAATTTTTTAAAACGTTAATTAATATAAAACAATTAGACATCCTTACACTGCCATGTAGTATAAAAAACAAACAGTCATCTTATTTGATTGTCTATAAATTACACTAAAAGCTTGTTTGAGATTTTGTGAAACCACCACAGAAATAAGGTTTCAGCCAGTAACTGATTCTTTTCAAGCTAATACATGTTGCCAAAGTAAATCTTCATAACTTGCATTTTTTTATACACTATAACAACATGCCAAAACTACATAAGTTATTGTTTAAGATACCTGCAGTTTTTACAGGCTTATCACAAAATTAATTTTTCAGAATATAAAGATTACACAAAAAAAATTTTGTATATTGATCTTTAAAAAATAAGTGAAAATATAAATGGTACAACTGTACAAGTAATAACTTTAGAAAAAATATAGAAAACAGTCATTATGCTTATGTCCCCAATGGCTTCAAATATTAAACACTAGGTTTTGATACATGTAATGGGTACAGCACAAATACCTTTTGTGTGGCTTTCGCTTTACCAGTTTTGTAATTTTTTCTTAGCATGGTGATAAGTTATTATAGCTAGTTTTAATTCAACAGTTTAAAAGGTTTGTTTTTAAGAGTTTCTATTTTTATATTAATTATATTACTAAAAATAAAGATATTAGATTTGAAATTACTGGATTATAACCTGACTGAGCTAAACATTTACAACTTTATAAAATGATAAAAACTAACTTGAGTGCTTTTCAAAGGTGGAACCTTTTTCTTTCTTCAACAGCAAGGCTTCGTGAACCCATGTTCTTCTGACATTATTTTAACGTTGATGTATTTAAGTTATTTTGGGTTACATGGACAGTGTTGATTAATCTAGAATACTGCATTGTTGTAAAGGATGTCTATAAAATGATAAAAAAAAATACTAACATTTTGATTACCATGTTACTCAAACTTTAAAAAAATAAACTGGTATCGTATCATTGTGAAATGTTACTACATCTAGTGTGGAGAAGTTAAACATTGTTACTTACTAAAATAATATTAATGTATTGTATTGCTAGACTTTCTAGTTGTATTGTTACTACATCTAGTGTGGAGAAGTTAAACATTGTTACTTACTAAAATAATATTAATGTATTGTATTGCTAGACTTTCTAGTTGTATTGTTACTACATCTAGTGTGGAGAAGTTAAACATTGTTACTTACTAAAATAATATTAATGTATTGTATTGCTAGACTTTCTAGTTGTTACTACATCTAGTGTGGAGAAGTTAAACATTGTTACTTACTAAAATAATATTAATGTATTGTATTGCT
This sequence comes from Tachypleus tridentatus, assembly GCF_004210375.1. Lineage (NCBI taxonomy): Eukaryota > Metazoa > Arthropoda > Merostomata > Xiphosura > Limulidae > Tachypleus > Tachypleus tridentatus. Next base: position 270,356,183 of record NC_134837.1, read on the forward strand.
AGACTTTCTAGTTGTATTGTTACTACATCTAGTGTGGAGAAGTTAAACATTGTTACTTACTAAAATAATATTAATGTATTGTATTGCTAGACTTTCTAGTTGTTACTACATCTAGTGTGGAGAAGTTAAACATTGTTACTTACTAAAATAATATTAATGTATTGTATTGCTAGACTTTCTAGTTGTATTGTTACTACATCTAGTGTGGAGAAGTTAAACATTGTTACTTACTAAAATAATATTAATGTATTGTATTGCTAGACTTTCTAGTTGTATTGTTACTACATCTAGTGTGGAGAAGTTAAACATTGTTACTTACTGAAATAATATTAATGTATTGTATTGATAGACTTTCTAGTTGTATTGTTACTACATCTAGTGTGGAGAAGTTAAACATTGTTACTTACTAAAATAATATTAATGTATTGTATTGCTAGACTTTCTAGTTGTATTGTTACTACATCTAGTGTGGAGAAGTTAAACATTGTTACTTACTAAAATAATATTAATGTATTGTATTGCTAGACTTTCTAGTTGTATTGTTACTACATCTAGTGTGGAGAAGTTAAACATTGTTACTTACTAAAATAATATTAATGTATTGTATTGCTAGACTTTCTAGTTGTATTGTTACTACATCTAGTGTGGAGAAGTTAAACATTGCTACTTACTGAAATAATATTAATGTATTGTATTACCAGACTTTCTAGTTGTATTGTTACTACATCTAGTGTGGAGAAGTTAAACATTGTTACTTACTAAAATAATATTAATGTATTATATTGTCAGACTTTCTAGTTGTATTGTTACTACATCTAGTGTGGAGAAGTTAAACATTGTTACTTACTAAAATAATATTAATGTATTGTATTGCTAGACTTTCTAGTTGTATTGTTACTACATCTAGTGTGGAGAAGTTAAACATTGTTACTTACTAAAATAATATTAATGTATTGTATTGCTAGACTTTCTAGTTGTATTGTTACTACATCTAGTGTGGAGAAGTTAAACATTGTTACTTACTAAAATAATATTAATGTATTGTATTGCTAGACTTTCTAGTTGTATTGTTACTACATCTAGTGTGGAGAAGTTAAACATTGCTACTTACTGAAATAATATTAATGTATTGTATTACCAGACTTTCTAGTTGTATTGTTACTACATCTAGTGTGGAGAAGTTAAACATTGTTACTTACTAAAATAATATTAATGTATTGTATTGCCAGACTTTCTAGTTGTATTGTTACTACATCTAGTGTGGAGAAGTTAAACATTGTTACTTACTAAAATAATATTAATGTATTGTATTGCTAGACTTTCTAGTTGTATTGTTACTACATCTTGTGTGGAGAAGTTAAACATTGTTACTTACTAAAATAATATTAATGTATTGTATTGCTAGACTTTCTAGTTGTATTGTTACTACATCTAGTGTGGAGAAGTTAAACATTGTTACTTACTAAAATAATATTAATGTATTGTATTGCTAGACTTTCTAGTTGTATTGTTACTACATCTAGTGTGGAGAAGTTAAACATTGTTACTTACTAAAATAATATTAATGTATTGTATTGCTAGACTTTCTAGTTGTATTGTTACTACATCTAGTGTGGAGAAGTTAAACATTGTTACTTACTAAAATAATATTAATGTATTGTATTGCTAGACTTTCTAGTTGTATTGTTACTACATCTAGTGTGGAGAAGTTAAACATTGTTACTTACTAAAATAATATTAATGTATTGTATTGCTAGACTTTCTAGTTGTATTGTTACTACATCTAGTGTGGAGAAGTTAAACATTGTTACTTACTAAAATAATATTAATGTATTGTATTGATAGACTTTCTAGTTGTATTGTTACTATATCTAGTGTGGAGAAGTTAAATATTGTTACTTACTAAAATAATATTAATGTATTGTATTGCTAGACTTTCTAGTTGTATTGTTACTACATCTAGTGTGGAGAAGTTAAACATTGTTACTTACTAAAATAATATTAATGTATTGTATTGCTCGACTTTCTAGTTGTATTGTTACTACATCTAGTGTGGAGAAGTTAAACATTGTTACTTACTAAAATAATATTAATGTATTGTATTGCTAGACTTTCTAGTTGTATTGTTACTACATCTAGTGTGGAGAAGTTAAACATTGTTACTTACTAAAATAATATTAATGTATTGTATTGCTAGACTTTCTAGTTGTATTGCTACTACATCTAGTGTGGAGAAGTTAAACATTGTTACTTACTAAAATAATATTAATGTATTGTATTGATAGACTTTCTAGTTGTATTGTTACTACATCTAGTGTGGAGAAGTTAAACATTGTTACTTACTGAAATAATATTAATGTATTGTATTGATAGACTTTCTAGTTGTATTGTTACTACATCTAGTGTGGAGAAGTTAAACATTGTTACTTACTAAAATAATATTAATGTATTGTATTGCTAGACTTTCTAGTTGTATTGTTACTACATCTAGTGTGGAGAAGTTAAACATTGCTACTTACTAAAATAATATTAATGTATTGTATTGCTAGACTTTCTAGTTGTATTGTTACTACATCTAGTGTGGAGAAGTTAAACATTGTTACTTACTAAAATAATATTAATGTATTGTATTGCTAGACTTTCTAGTTGTATATCCTGATAGTTTTAAAACTTTGCAGGATAAAGTGATAACTACCAAATAATTTTTTTATAAAATAAGATTGATATTCTAATTAACTATAAGTTTAGTTTGCTTCAAGAATATAAAGAAACACTAGGTTTTTATTTTCACTCATTTGCCTAATAAATAAAATGAACTGTGACTGTTCATTTCTGTTGGTTGGATACAAAACATTTCAGTGACTTTGTAGTTACAAGTACAACATTTAAAGCCCAAACATTGTTGTAAGATGCTTATAAACAGGAAAAAAACAGGACTATGAAAAGGAATTTAAGTTCGACTTCTGTTTGTGGGAAAGTGTGTTAACACACACACACATCTATGAACAATTTCAACATAAGCACATTCATGATATGCAAAGAAATAAATAGCATTACACATGCCAAAATAACTGAACCTGCTTGCATAGCTCTTGGTTGTTAGCTCTCAGAAACAGTATGGAATTGTCTTGAAAAGTGTAGATAGTATTTTTCTAGCAGAATGTTTTTAATATCTTTATGACATATCGAATTTCAAGTCACCAGTTAAGCCTTACACCCACCACTGTACTGCTATAGATAAATAGACGTTATGTTTGCCAGACTCACATCTATAGAACATACACAACTTTTTCAACCACATTAACTACGTGGGTTTCACTATTAAATATATAAAAAGAAAAAGAGCTAATATTTCTGAATCTGAATATTACAAGAATAGATGAACAGTTTAAAACACAAAAAAATACTTTGTATTGAATTCTACGTTCCCTGGAATACAGCTGATGAGACAAAAACTCAAAGTACTAAAGAAGCTAACAAACACAGTTACAAAACTGTGCTCTCCTGACAACTTTAATGACAAAGTCATTGAACCAAAACGAGACTTCATCAGTGTGCATACATTTCATAAAAAATTATTGAATGAATAAAGGACAGCAACAAAAAACAACACTGCTGCAAACCTTACATTCCAGATATCCACAACAGAATAACTAACATTGGGTGAAAAGAACTTGTAACCATATGTAACATTCAAGTGAATACTAATTTCATTCAAAATCATGTATGAAGTTAAAAATCTATATGTAAGAGCTACTTTATTGAAGAAAGAAACAAGCTGAAAAGTGGAAAATAAATTCACTGAACACGAAAACACTATACCAAATAAACACAATATATGACCCCCAGTGGGGCCTTTTCTCCATGACTACCAGTGTTGTTACTGCCAGTGTCAGGTCCTTAATTCATGACTATGTTAGATATACTTTCAGCAGTGGGGTCTTTACTCCATGAATACCTATATTGTTACCGTCAGTATCAGGTCCTGAGTTCATGACTGTTTGCTAAACATTCAGCAGTGGGGCCTCTACTACATGACTACCTGTGTTATCACTGTCAGTGTCGGGTCCTTAATTCATGACTATATTAGATATGCTTTCAGTAATGGGGCCTCTACCTCATGACTACCTATGTTATTACTGTCAGTGTCAGGTCCTTAATTCATGACTATATTAGATATGCTTTCAGTAGTGGGGCCTCTACTACATGACTACCTATGTTGTTACTGTCAGTGTTGGGTCCTTAATTCATTACTATATTTGATACACTCATTAGTTGAGTCTCTACTGTATGACTGTCTGTGTTGTTACTGTCCTTGTCAGGTCCTTAGTTCATGACTATATTTGGTTCACTTTCAGCAGTGGGGCCTCCACTGTATGACTATCTGTGTTGTTACTGTCCTTGTCAGGCCCTAAGTTTATGACTATATTAGATACACTTTCAGTAGTAGGGCCTCTACTACATGACTACCTATGTTGTTACTGTCAGTGTCAGGCCCTTACTTCATGACTATATTAGATATGCTTTCAGTAGTTGGGCCTCTACTACATGACTACCTATGTTGTTACTGTCAGTGTCAGGTCCTTAATTCATAACTATATTAGATACGCTTTCAGTAGTGGGTCCTCTATTGCATGACTACCTATGTTGTTACTGTCAGTGTCAGGACCTTACTGCATGACTGTATTAGATACGCTTTCAGTAGTGGGGCCTCTACTACATAACTACCAATGTTGTTACTGTCAGGTCCTTACTTCATGACTGTATTAGATACGCTTTCAGTAGTGGGGCCTCTGCTACATGACTACCCTAAGTGAAGTATTCAACAGTTTATTAAGGTAATGTTATAGATGTAAGTTAAATTCTACATTCCTGCTAGTTTGTATTAATTTAGATTACAGTGTGTTCTGGAAAGTGTGGTTTAACCCATACATGAGAAATTTGCTTAATAGTTAATAAAGGTTGGTTTTTTTGTGTAATAGTATTTACTTTTATTTTTTAATAAAAAGACTTTTATTTATTTATCTTTTACAGTTTACAGACATGATGATCCCAGAGCCCATAATCTGAAGTACACGAAGGTGGAGTTATAAGATTGTATAGAACTATATCCTGTAGAATATGTTTTTCAAATAAGGTAGACTAGTGAACTGTGAGAGCTTACAAGATTCCATGTACAACAATTGAAAATTATAAAGCTAAAATAAAATAAGTGCAGAAAGATGTCTTCTGTGTAAGTACACACTATTGACACATAATTTACTTCATAATTACACACTATTGACACACAATTTACTTCATAATTACACACTATTGACACATAATTTACTTCATAATTACACACTATTGACACACAATTTACTTCATAATTACACACTATTGACACATAATTTACTTCATAATTACACACTATTGACACATAATTTACTTCATAGAGATAACTCGTGAATGGTTATATACATTTGTTATTTTTCTTTTACATCTTATAAACATCAAAGTTGACTGACAAGCTTCTTATTGTCTTTCTTTCATATTTTTTGTATAATAATCAGTGATGACGAGGAAACCCACTTGTAGAGAAAAATATATATGTAAAAACGGCTGGTTTGGGTTGGGAAAATTTTTTATGTAGAGGAGCGAACAACGTTTCAAACTTCTTTGGTCATCGTCAGGTTCACAAAGAAAGAAAGAGGTAACTGACCAGAAGCTGACCACATGTTTGAAAGAGGTTGTGTAACTGAGTGTTGGAATGTAGAGGGCAGTGTTAGATGTTTCAATATATAATTTTATATTATTTATTTTATTATTATTATATTAATTTTAATATAGGTATAAAGAAGTTCCTTTGTATTGGTTTATTTTGGGCTTGCGTTGTTGTATAAGTAAGGCTTCTTTAATTTTGCGTTTATGTTTGTTTCTTTATTCACTATTTGGGTATTTTCTGTGGTTATGTTATGTTTATTTGATTTGCAGTGTTCAAAAATGTGTGAAGGTGACTTTTTGTGTTCTTTGAATCTGGTTTCCATTTTTCTACTTGTTTCTCCAATATAGAAGATGTGGCAGTTATCACATTGTATTTTATAATGTTGGTGTTGTGTTGTCAGTGTAGTTTTTACATAGTAGAGACCTTAGTTTTTGTGCCTGGTTTTTGAATAAATTTGGTACAAACTGGAATGTCACATTTTGTTACTAGTTTTTGCCAGATGTTGGTTATTTGTCTGCTGATGTCGGGAATATATGGTATGCAGCAGTATATGGTTTCGTGATGTTTTAATTCATTGGATATATTTACTTTTGTTAGTTTATTTTGCTTTCTGTCTAGGTGTTTGCGTATAATGTTTTATACAGTTTGTGGAGGAAACTTATTGATGTTGATGAAGTATTGTTTTATTTTGTCTAATTCATCATTAATTTTATCTGGTGAGCATAGTTTTATGGCTGTGTTCATTTGGTTTCTTAGTATGTTGAGTTTTTGTTTTGTTTCATGTGCTGAGTCCCAAGGAATGTATAGTCCAGTATGGGTGATTTTTCAGTGGATTTCTGTTTTAAATTGTGTATCGGTTCTTGTAATTTTGAGGTTAAGAAATGATATTTGATTGCTTTCTTCCTGTTCACATGTGAAGTTAATGTTGGGATGTATAGAGTTAATGTGATTGAAAAAATTAAGTTTGTGTTATGTAGATGTGAATCCCGCAATCGTGTTGTCTACATATCTGCACCAGTATAGTGGTGGATGTAATGCTGTGTTAATTGCTTGCATTTCAACTTGTGTCACAAAAATATTGGCTTGAACTGGTCAGTTACCTCTTTTTTCCTTTGTGAACTTGACGATGACCGAAGAAGTTCGAAACGTTGTTCGCTTCTCTACATAGAGCTTTCTCTACCCTTACCACCCGTTTCTACATATATATGTAACATCATCTGTGAACTGTGAGCCAAATTGACTAGTCCCATAAAAGGCATCTGAAATACATGATAAACAGGATAGAATTTAGTACTCCTCCTTGAGGGACACCCACCTCCAGAATGCAGCACTCAGAGTAGGTGCCTCTATCATTTACTATGATGCTCCTATCTTCTGGGAAGTTAGAACCTCAGCAAATAATTTCTGTAGAGACTCCCAGTTTGGACAGTTTGTATCTGAGTCCATTGTGCCATCCTTTATTGAATGTCTTTTTCAAAATATAAAAAGTGGGCGATTGTACATTGTTTTATATATATATATATATATATTAATGTTTTGTATTACTTCATTAATTTTATGAGATGATCTGTTGTTTGTCATGGTTTAGTTTTAAAGTTGTTTATGAATCTACTATCCATAATTTTTCAAGTATTTTTCCAAGGTATTGCTTATTAGACTTATGTGTTTGTAATTTTCATAGTTATTCGCTAATTTTCTTCCTTTTGGGACATAAGAACATTGCCCTGTTTCCAAGCAGTTTGTATGTATGTTTTTAAAGAGATAAGTTATGCAAAATTATGATAATTTCTGATAATCTCAGATAATCTCTTAATAAGTTACCATGATGGGCCTGACAAGTTTTGTTTGTATAATCATCATCCACATCTGTTGTTGTGTTGTTACACTGAGTGTCCTGATGGGCCCATGCTTAATGTTTGGAGCAATAAATAACTTATGTTCAATTTTGGTATTTACGTGTTATACTGATAAATCTCTATACGAGGCTTTTAAAGGATTGTTATTTTTTGACTTAATTATCATTGGTTACAAATGATTATTTAGAAATGTCTTACAATATTAAAATACAAATTTCAACTGATGTGAACATTAAATATTTTAAACCCATTCCATATAAATAAGTTATACTTCTGACAACTATATATCTATAGAAAAGAGAGGCAACACGTCCGATTGATGTTTATCACCACACGTGGCAAGTTGTTTCTTAGAAGTGTCAGGTTACGTGCTTTTTCCAAATGTTGTTGTTAACCATTGCAAACATTCGTGACGTGTCCCCAGTACATTGATATTAAGCCTAAGTAGAAACTTGAAAAGAACAATAAAAGCCATTAAGACAAGCGTTTTTAATGGGTCGGGGGTTCTCTGGTACGCGTGGGTTAAAAACCATACGAAACAATATAATCCTCTTTTAGTTCTGATTAAATAGTCTTATAATGACTTTAATTCTAAAGCCAAATAATGATTTCTGATGTATCAACACTTAATTTCATATGCATGATGGTATCACAGTTATTTTATTACTGTAAAGACTTACAACTATCTGTGTAACATTAAAGCTGAAATACTTTCACCAATAATTCACGGCAAGCAAGATGTTGAAAATTGTTTATAATTAAAGAAAAATGGGCACTTTTAAAACATAATGACAGAATTTTGTCCAACTAAGCTAATCCTTGCGCACGTCATTTTGCCCACGATATACATCTGCCATTACTAATTGGAAGTTAACAATATCTTGTGAAAGTTGAAGTGTAAGATACACAAATTTATTTCGTTTTTGTCAGTAATGCACATACAGAGTTGACGTAAAAAATCAATTTCTTCTTGATAAAAACAAAAAAGTAATTTTCAAGCAATATCAGGCTAGTTTTTTTTTGTTTTTTTAAGCAACGTTATTGCGGTTCATGGAACAGCTCAGAGTTTATTTTTCGTATACAAACGTTTAGCTCACAGATAAGTTATTTCTTGATCGATTTGAGATATAGTTACACTTTTGACCTCAGAAAGTCAAATCCTTTCGCTTTATGTATTTGATTCTGCCTAAGGTATCATAGATTAATTTACACTAATCTACCTAAATTAATTTAAATTTGAAAGTAGGTTGATAAAGATTCTGGTGAGTTACAAAATTGAATCTGTATATACGCGCCCCACCCTTAATATTGTTGGCGCACAAAAGTATAGCTAAGATAAAGGGGAGTGGGATATGTATTATATATAAATTTACTTTAATCCTGCCAAGAATAAATTTTAGTGCCACGGTTATTGAGGATCACATTGCTTTTTTCATGAGGGTATTATTATATGAGAATATTGGACTGCGGGGTCCTTTTAATATAGGTAGGGTAAATAACCTAAAGAAGAAAGTAGGTCCTCTTTTACTTTTACTCCAACTTTTGTTATCTAAAACAAAATAGTAAATTCTTTCGTGTTAACACCTAAAAACATATAATTGTTATGATTTTTTCTATTTATATGTATAAAATGCTGCATTTCTTGGTGAAACAGCAGTAAGTTTAAGAACTTATAATGCTCGAATCCTGGATTCGATTCCTCGCGGTGGACGTAAAAGATAGCCTAATTTGACTTTGCTCTAAAAAAATAAACAATCGTTAAAAGCCTACAAGTTCCTGTGTTATATTATTTTAACTCTTTCACTATTCAACGAAACTTACGACGTTTAAGTTTCTTATCGCCTTTCGAAATCCCAACTAATATTTGGTTGTACCAGTGACCCATAGATGTCACCCCAACGTCTATACAAAGGGAGAGGATTATATACACAATCATTGTGTGTGTGTGTGAATTTCGCTCAAAGCTACACGAGGATTATCTGCGGTAGCCGCCCCTAATTTAGGAGTGTAGGGCTAGAGGGAAGGCAGCTAGTCATCACCACTCGCCGCCAACTCTTGGGCTACTATATTACCAACGAATAGTGTGATTGACCGTGACATTTAACAGTCCCCACAGCTGAAAGGGCGAGCATGTTTGGTGATTCAAACCTTCGACCCTCAGATTACAAGTCAATTGCTTTAACCACCTGGCCAAACCGGGCCACATACAGTCTAGATGTTAGGCATTTATGCATCAGTTTAACGATTTATATTATAGTGCTAAATGTATTACTTCTACATATATAATGCGATTTATAATGACACACTGCAATATACTTTAAGTGTAAAGAATAAATTGGAAAAAAAAATTGGACATTTTATATCTCATGTATTTTTAATGGACTGCCTCGAAATTTAGTATCAGAAATAAGGATCCAGTAAAGCACATCCACTGGTTTGGATTACCACAGTCTAAGCTATAAAAAAATAAAAATAAAAAATCACTTCTGTTAATAACACACAGTGTGGCCTGCAGGTTGTTTTGGTCCGTACGACATGCTACCGTGATATAATCATTAAACAGTTGGTCCGATATATAATATCAATATTGTATTTGACAAAACGTCACAATATTATTCGCATACCTAAATTAATTTGGCTTAATGAAGTAAAAAGGACTCAAAACCCCCTAAGTAAAATATTCTCAATTGTGCGGTGTTTTTATTTCTTTTATCAGATCATGACGTTTATTTTTTCGTATTTGTTCACGTGCTCTTGTATAGCGCATTGTTCGATTTTACGTTTGTGGTACGAGGTTTGATTTAATGTTAAGAAGGTGTGGGATTTACAAAATTTTAGGAATGTATGTATATTTTTGTTTAATTGTATAATGCCATCTCATATAGTTCTACTAGGCTTTTTCAGGACGGAAAATTGATGCAATCCTAGCTTTTTATCTTTTTAACTTAAATGTTACTGGCATTTCATTGCCGTATCACATGATAACATATTATTCAATACGGTTTATACATTATTTCAGCCTAGGCTTACTGTTCCACTAATGAATTGTTTGTTTGTTTGTTTTGGAATTTCGCACAAAGCTACTCGAGGGCTATCTGTGCTACCCGTCCCTAATTTAGCAGTGTAAGACTAAATGGAAGGCAGCTAGTCATCACCACCCACCGCCAACTCTTGGGCTACTCTTTTACCAACGAATAGTGGGATTGACCGTGACTTTATAACGCTCCCGCGGCTAAAGGGCGAGCGCGACGGGGATGCGAACCCGCGACCCTCAGATTACGAGTCGCACGCCTTAACACGTTTGGCCATGCCGGGGGCCCCACCAATTAATATGGAAAATATTTTATTATTTAAACAAAATCGAGGGTTAGGTATAATAGTGCATCCCAAAACTGGTTTTGTAGCTAAATTTGACATATAACCTTTGTATACAAATACAAGAAAAAATAATATTTATAACATGAATATCTCATCCAGCGTTGTAATTTGGAATGGAATAGAAGTTGTTGTTTTATTTCCATGTGTTTGTTTATTAGTAACAACATTGGTTAATTTGGTCAGATGCTATTGAGATATTCTATGTAACTTGTAGAACTGTTAATTTTTGTAGAGCAGTGGTATGAATGTAGATTTACACTTCCAGTTACAAAATTCAGGTTCATGATAAGTGACAGCAAAATTAATTTATATACATTTCTATGGAATTTGGGTGATTGGAATTTTTACCCTGTGCAAAGTCCACTTTGATTATAAGTTATTTTTCATAAAAAGGCTGATTGAGCAAGTCTGGCTTCCATCTATGAGAACAATAAGTTGCTTTAACTTTTTGATATATTTTTAGTTTAGAGAAGAATACTTTGATGCAACTTTTTTCATGTATATGAAACATTAAAAAAAGTGTATTCTTGTTCCCACCATTGATCATACAGATTAAAGCTACTAATGAGAAAAAGATAGATATGCTAGCAGAGGACAAGCTGTAAGGTACATACTAAAATTATAAGAATTCCACACTGTCTGAAGTTGGATCAAAATAGGTCTAGTTAATTTATCATAATGGCACAAAGCAAATCAATAAACATTGTTTTAAATTATCAGAGAGGAAAATATAATGTGTAGATATGGAAGCAATGATGTAATACATTCTAAGAAATGTTGTTTTTAATTTTTAATAGACATTCACAGTTTCATTTTATACAGCATAAGAAATGTACAAGCTGAAATTGGTGGACTTTATGGTAGGGATGATATTTTTCAAGCTTTCATTTGGATTGAAATAAGACTCATTGAAGAATAAACTTGTTTATAAATCATTTCCATCTATAATACTTGCTGTAAGATCCGATACATGTTGTGTATATTCTTCCTTGGGGTTTAAAATACGAAATGTATTATATCCAGATTAATCACAACTATAACTATGAGTAATTGTGAAATATCAAAGAGTTGTAGCCTGATTTGTATTTCACATCTTTATAATAATTATTAGAAAACAAAACCTAAATCTAGTAGTAATCTAAATTTGAAATTGTACATTTAAAATTATAAATTGTTGTTTATTTACTTACTGATTCAACCAGTCTTCACTTCTACTCATGTTAATAACACAATTGCTTACTATACATTGCTGAACAGTTGATTTCTTCAAGAAGTTTCCATTTCTACATTCTACATTGATAGAATTATTTTTTTGTTTGAGTGCCATATTTATAACTTGTCTCAAGGCTAATTGTCATATTTTTAATCATTATAAATTCCATTAAACACGTTAAACCTTGCTAAACGAATATTTGCATTACAACTGTACAAAACTGATTCCTTTTCATTATTATTAAATATTAAAATGTTTTGAAAAGGTTTTACAGTTATTAAGTATTGTCTTTAAACCAGACATTTCAGGAAGCTTTACGATTTCTCATGGTGATGACAGGTTATAATAGTTTTTAGTGTATTTATTACCATAATTGGGATTGTCTGAATTTCTCTGTATGTGTTTTAAGGTTGGTAAGAGAGATTAAGGAAATCTGTTGTTATGCTGGTTCACATCTCCACCCTTATGTTTTGTCAAACATTAGAATATGAAACTTGCTGGTTATGAGATTATTACCATTCATAAGGTTTATAAAAACAAAACAAAGGTTTTTGAAAACTGGAGTTAAAAATAAGGATGATTATGGAAAAATACATTTCAGTGTAGAGGATTTTTATACTTAAGTTTAAGGTATTTATTGGGAACCTTGCCAGGAGGAAAGTGGTAAAGATATTCTTTAGTATTTACCAATAGAAATCTAAATTTGATCATTTTACTTGAATGTTAAAAGAAATGCTTTTAGCAAAGCTGAGAAACTTCATAACTTCTGTTTTGTACAAAATTATAATCTAAAAATCTGAAGAAAGAAAGGGTGAGATTCTTTTTATCAATTTTTACCATAACTACACAGAATATTTGTGATAACTGGAATATGTCTTGTTTTTCACCATCTTACAAAAAAATCAGACACAAATAAAGAGAGACAATTCTATTAGTTTAGCTTTTGGTGCTAGGCTCTGCTGGATAAGAGGCCATTAGTGTGCTAGTTGTATAAAATGTAAAGAATTAGATGTTCTGGATCTTTGGAAGATCTGGAAATTGTGGTGTTAAAACTGTTAGACATTTTAATAAAAGACTTACAGAAGTGTTGGTAGGACAAAGTTAGAACTCATATTAAACCTGTGAAGTGAAAGTCTAGTTCCAGACATTTAAAAATACTTGTTTGTTAGAGTAAAATATATTTAAAATTACTTTCTTGATATGGTATGGTTTAAGTTTTTAAACTTTAGAAATATCTAGGTGTGTAACAAATGGAAGATAAAAATTGATATTTATTGTTAAAAAATATTACATAGACATGTATTGTATGCATTAAGTTTGTTGTTACTGATTCTAATATAGACTCAAATTCTTTACTTTTACTAAAGTGGATTTATGAGTATTTTTTAACCAAAAGTAAACTTATTCTGGGAGATAAAATATGGCTATTTCCAGGTTCATACATTGAGCTAACAATTCAAAATAATCTTCATTAAAATATGTTAGTAATTATTTATACATTGTAACCAATAATATTAATGTAACTAAAGAAAAATAGGGTGTGTCGTATCTTATTTGACTTTCAAGAAAATCCAGATGCTTTATTTATCTGATACCAAAGTATACTCAAGACATTTGTATATATGAATCCAAGGTAAATTAAAGTTTCCTGCTTAACTGACTTGTATGTTTATCTTAAAAGTAATTGAATTTTTCAAGAATATTCTTGTAATAAATTTGGTGAAGAGTTCTCTGCATGTGGCATAATGTTCTGACAGTTCATTTGGTAGAACACAAGACACAAATGTGGACCTAGAAGTCTAAGGTCATGTCTTTCACTGCAAACTTTACAGTTTTGTATTATTAGAAATACAAGTTATCTGTGAGTTGTTAACTGTGTATCAGAAAAGATGTTTATTATATATATAATAGTAATTCTGAGATATGAACTAAGTATATACCTGACTTGTTGGTTATTGTAGGTGTTTTGGACTGCAAAACACCCAAGGGATGTACCACTCATCATGACTTACACCTTGCCTGAGCTTGTAGACCTTGCTCTGTGTTCACCCGAAGTAGGTGCAGTGAACTTCAACATCCTAAGAACAGTGCTGCTAACTATTATTGAAGAAACACATTTAAGTGACATTGCTGTAGATATCTTTGAAGATACAGACTGTGGTGCTTTACTCTCTCCACATTCCATAAAAGATGGTTCAGAAACATCTTTGAGATTAAGAAGCAGTTTCAAAAGACATAAATCCACAACCACAAATGTTATCGTTACTGGATCTGAAGCTTCTGGGTCTTCACTAACACCTACAGATGACTTAATACACAATGATGAACAATGCCAGGATTTACTGGATGAAAGAAGTATACAAGACAGCACATGTGATAAAATACAGCACAAAGGTGTTGACAGTCTGGAATGTATTCCTGTTCCTGACCAGAAGTTGCTAGTAGGTTTAAAACAGGAGTCTCTAGCAGTTCCATGTTTACTTAGTAATGAGAACAATATCCAGTCAAACCATTCAAGATGTGACGTGAAATCTCCAGAGAAAGTTATAAACAGTAAATACTCTGAAAAGTTAAACAATAGTCATGAAATGAATATTATTGAGACAACAGGCTTTACTGATAATGGTGTGATCAGAACAATAGAAACTTCTGTCAGGGAGCTTCAAAACAAGATAGTAGACCTTGAAAAAGCTGTTGAGCAGCTACTGTTTTTATCAACCAATGAGACGTCTTCAGCTGCTAAAGTAACAGAAGATGAAAATCTAAGTGCGGTGTCAAATCTGTGGAAGACTACAAGTCTTTCCAGTCGAGTGGATGGTACGGAGGCTGGGTTGAAACAGGTGACTGCTGTTAACTTCTGTATATATACATGTGATATTTTATGCCAGGAAATTTGTTTTCTGAGATTGTTTTTGTAGATTTGTCATTATTTCATTACTTTATGTGGTTTTGTATATATGTATTACTGCAAGTAATTATGATCATTCTGTTTGAAAGTACTAGTGTATTGCTGATGCTGATATCAGTTTAGATAAACCTTTTATGATACAATATAGCAAGGGAGCAAGTTAAAAAGTTGAGGCTATTCTTTATAAGGAGTCACTGATAATTGTGTGTAGTTGGCCATTGTAAGAAAAATAAATGTACAGGGTATGAAATTATTGTCGATGTTTATATGCTCTATGTGTTCCAATTAATGAAAGTTAATTAAATTAGAATGTTATTTTATATGTTTCTCATTCTGCAGTATTTTTTAGACTTATATTTTTGTTGTTCTAATGGAAGATTGCTTCTTTTATGGATGAGTTGTTGAAAGAATTCAATCAACTCAGCTTGGCTGTCAAAGGTTTATCTCAGTGGCAGAAGCAAGAAGCATCTAAGGCTTGAGTGTTTTGATGTTCTAAGAGATTAAAAGTAGTATATATTATTGCTGAGTTATATATAGAACTCTCCATAGACCACTTTAAAGCTATTAAAAGTAGTATATATTATTGCTGAGTTATATATAGAACTCTCCATAGACCACTTTAAAGTTATTAAAAGTAGTATATATTATTGCTGAGTTATATATAGAACTGTCCATAGACCACTTTAAAGCTATTATATACTATAAGTAGACAGGAAGATAATTGATGGACTGAATCTTAAATTTACCAGGAAAGTGATAATGCTGTTGAAATGTTATTGTGCATCCTGAAAACTTATATTTTATCAACAAAAATGTTCAGTTAATATATTTTTCACTTTTAATATAATGTTTTATTGTAATTATTGTTAGCTGTGTAAGTTAGTAATATCTTTAAAGAAATGTGAGTTGGCTACAGTCTTTCACTGTTCTAGTTTTGTTGTATGCTTAAACTGCAAAAGTTGACTGTGATACATTAATATGATTTTTGAGCTTTATGTTCAGTTAATATATTTTCCACTCTTAATTTGGTGTTTTATTGTAATTATTGTTAGATGTGTAAGTTAGTAATATTTTTAAAGAAATGTGAGTTGGCTACAGTCTTTCACTGTTCTAGTTTTGTTGTATGCATAAACTGCAAAGGTTGACTGTGATACATTAATATGATTTTTGAGCTTTACCATTTTATTATATTACATATTGTCACATTTAATCATACTTTATCTGATGGTAATACCTCTGCAGTCCAAGGTTCAATGCCAGATGGTGTATTGTAAGGGTGTCATGTCCAAAACAATCACTCTTCATAATCCAGCTAAAGTATAAGGACAGCATAATCCTGTCATCCCTTTAACAGTCCAGTTACACAGAAATTTATAATAATTGCATCCAGTGACTTGGAATAGCATTCCTGTTTCATTTTCTATTTGCTTGAAGTATGCAACAATTGAATGGAATAGGTCCTGGAAACAACTATTGTATCACACAACTTTTTAAATTTTTAATTATATTATACACAGTTGCCTTGGGCACATGAATGGCTTTTGACACTGATCTTTTGTGAATTCTCATTTGCAACAGAATATTTCATTTGTGCTTATCAGGACTTGCTGATGGTCACATTCTGGATGTTCATGGTACCCTAAGTTGATCCATATTTATTTGTGTTGATAGAATTTGCCATAATTTGGAAGACTTTATGGAGAGAGCTCAAATGCTAATATTAAAACTTTTGAGTAGTGATTTTACTTTATTCACATTTATTTTAAAGTTTTATAGTATATACAGTTTATTTTTAACAAAAAATGTATAAAATTATGAATCTTGTCACTTTTCATATAGGGTTCATTAATGATATTATGAACATTTATTTTATTAATTAATATAGTAGCTATTCATCATGCATAATGTTCTTTATCCTCACCTTATGTCATTTAACACAAACTTAAACATTCTACCTTTGAAATGTACCATTTTATTAAACATACTACCTTTGAAATGTACCATTTTATTAAACATACTACCTTTTAAATGTACCATTTTATTAAACATACTACCTTTTAAATGTACCAATTTGATTAAACATTCTATCTTTCAAATGTACCATTTTATTAAACATTCTAGCTTTCAAATGTAACATTTTATTAAACATTCTAGCTTTCAAATGTACCATTTTATTAAACATTCTAGCTTTCAAATGTAACATTTTATTAAACATTCTAGCTTTCAAATGTACCATTTTATTAAACATTCTACCTTTCAAATGTACCATTTTAATAAACATTCTAGCTTTCAAATGTACCATTTTATTAAACATTCTAGCTTTCAAATGTACCATTTTATTAAACATTCTATCTTTCAAATGTACCATTTTATTAAACATTCTACCTTTCAAATGTACCATTTTATTAAACATTCTACCTTTCAAATGTACCATTTTATTAAACATTCTAGCTTTCAAATGTACCATTTTATTAAACATTCTATCTTTCAAATGTACCATTTTATTAAACATTCTATCTTTCAAATGTACCATTTTATTAAACATTCTACCTTTCAAATGTACCATTTTATTAAACATACTACCTTTTAAATGTACCATTTTATTAAACATACTACCTTTTAAATGTACCATTTTATTAAACATTCTACCTTTGAAATGTACCATTTTATTAAACATTCTAGCTTTCAAATGTACCATTTTATTAAAGATTCTATCTTTCAAATGTACCATTTTATTAAACATTCTACCTTTCAAATGTGCCATTTTATTAAACATTCTATCTTTCAAATGTACCATTTTATTAAACATACAATTTTTGAAATGTACCATTTTATTAAACATTCTATCTTTCAAATGTACCATTTTATTAAACATTCTACCTTTCAAATGTACCATTTTATTAAACATACTACTTTTGAAATGTACCATTTTATTAAACATTCTACTTTTGAAATGTACCATTTTATTAAACATTCTACCTTTGAAATGTACCATTTTATTAAACATTCTACCTTTCAAATGTACCATTTTATTAAACATTTTACCTTTGAAATGTACCATTTTATTAAACATTCTAGCTTTCAAATGTACCATTTTATTAAACATTCTATCTTTCAAATGTACCATTTTATTAAACATTCTATCTTTCAAATGTACCATTTTATTAAACATTCTATCTTTCAAATGTACCATTTTATTAAACATACTACCTTTGAAATGTACCATTTTATTAAACATTCTATCTTTCAAATGTACCATTTTATTAAACATTCTATCTTTGAAATGTACCATTTTATTAAACATTCTATCTTTCAAATGTACCATTTTATTAAACATTATCTTTCAAATGTACCATTTTATTAAACATTCTATCTTTCAAATGTACCATTTTATTAAACATTCTATCTTTCAAATGTACCATTTTATTAAACATACTACCTTTGAAATGTACCATTTTATTAAACATTCTATCTTTCAAATGTACCATTTTATTAAATATTCTATCTTTGAAATGTACCATTTTATTAAACATTCTATCTTTCAAATGTACCATTTTATTAAACATTATCTTTCAAATGTACCATTTTATTAAACATTCTATCTTTCAAATGTACCATTTTATTAAACATTCTATCTTTCAAATGTACCATTTTATTAAACATACTTTACACTAAATCACCTACCTTTCCTACTTTTCATTCTGTTTAATTGCATCAAAGTTTATGTTGGATAAGTTTTTTACCATGGTGTGGTGTTTAACTGTGTGGATTATTTAATTAACATAGATGCTTTAGGATATACATACCTTTCTTTGTCTTAACCATACACACACCAACACTAGTCTAAACGTTCATCACACTGTTACTTCTGACTTTTACACTAACTTCTTAAATTATTCATCCACATTTAAGAATTGTCATCTTTAGTTTGTTCTATTTATAAGCCCCACTTCAAATCTGCTCTTTCTTTAGCATAATCATCCACAGATGCTATTGTGGAGTGAAACAGGTAGAAGTAAACCAGTTATTCTAATGGTTACTCACTGTTTGTCTTTGATTATAATCTAGGTTATCTTAACATATTCAGGTTGATAAACAGATATTACATTGACATTTTCAAAGAAAATTCATGCTTCAACAAACACTGCTCATTTTAGCTAAAGCCCATATTTAAAACTGAGGCTAAGCGTTGAGGTCTTAGTTATTGGGAATCTTATAACTTCTAGGTTGACCATTTCATCAACATCTGTTATAACAGCTGTATGAGATGCTACTTTTAAATGGACTAGTTGTTTTCTTAAAGCCAATCAAAAAGGGAAACCTGAATTTTCAAATTTCCAAACAGTTTCTACATAACCTGTGTAAAGTCACATAGAGATGATTAAGACGTTGTCAAAGTTTCCCTGTGTTTTGAGTGTTAGGCCCAGAAATGTGTCACCACCAACATCAAGTGAATTTCCTGTGTTTAGTTAAAGCTGTTTTATAAGAGGAATAACCGTTGATAACACAGGTTGAGCAAATGTTTAGTTAAAACTGTTGATAATGCATGTGGACCAATATGTTTAGTTAAAGCTGTTTTATAGGAGGAATAACTGTTGATAACACATGTTGACCAATATGTTTAGTTAAAGCTGTTTTATGGAAGGAATAGCTGTTGGTAACACAGATTGACCAATATGTTTTGTTAAAGCTGTTTTATGGAAGGAATAGCTGTTGGTAACACAGGTTGACCAATATGTTTAGTTAAAGCTGTTTTATGGAAGGAATAGCTGTTGGTAACACAGATTGACCAATATGTTTAGTTAAAGCTGTTTTATGGAAGGAATAGCTGTTGGTAACACAGGTTGACCAATATGTTTAGTTAAAGCTGTTTTATGGAAGGAATAGCTGTTGGTAACACAGGTTGACCAATATGCTTAGCTAAAGCTGTTTCATCGAAGGAATAGCTGTTGGTAACACAGATTGACCAATATGTTTAGTTAAAGCTGTTTTATGGAAGGAATAGCTGTTGGTAGCACAGGTTGACCAATATGCTTAGCTAAAGCTGTTTTATGGAAGGAATAGCTGTTGGTAACACAGGTTGACCAATATGCTTAGCTAAAGCTGTTTCATTGAAGGAATAACTGATGAAACTTCATAGAATGGACGGCAACTGCCTGTTGTGGAGACACAAGTGTAGAGGATGACGTTTCGAAAGTCTTCTGCCTTTGGTCTTCAAATCATTGTGTGTGTAAATGTTTATGGTCTTTTTATCGTGTCCTAGTAGATTGTGGAGAGCATGTTATAATTGGTTGGATTATCACTTTCTGATTGGAAGAGAGATTTCCTGTAGATTCAACCAATGGCAGCCACAGGTTACTCACCTCTAACCTGGAATCTCTGTGAAGGTTTAATAGTGTTAATATAAAATGATTCTTTGATTTTTCTTGTCTTCAATTTTGTGTAGGTTAAACATTTTCCCATTACCAGCCATTTTTTCTCTACAAGTGGGTTTTCTTCCACATTTCTTGTTGATCGTTGAACATGAGGTTTATTGAGCAGCAATTTCAAACTGCACTCAATCTCTTGTTGAAGTGGACTGCAGCAAATGATTTTATCCTTTCTTTCTCTAAGACTGTTCCCACCCCCATCCTGAACTTCATCTTGATGATATTGACCTTTCTGTGGCCCCTGCTGCATATTTCTTGGAGCTTATCTTTGGCCATAAGCTTATTGTCATTCCTCACGTCAAGCAGAGACAAGTCTATGAAGGCAATGAATATCCCCTTGTCCTCTCTTCTACCTCTTTGAGAGTAGATTAATGTTCTGTGCTCAAAATATATCATGCCCTCATTTGATCTACACTGGCCTTATGGGTCTCAGGTTTATGGTTCTACTAGAAACTCAGTCTTGAAAATGCTAGAACCCATTTATGATCTGGAGTTTCAGCTCTGTACAAGGCCTTTCTGCACTTCTATAGTCCAGTGTTTGTATAATGAGTTCCACAAACCTCTTCTTACCCTCTGTGTCCTTGCTGGGACAGTGATAAATCTATGGATTTACAACACTAAAATTAGGAGGGTCAATTCCCCTTGGTGGACACAGCAGATAGTGTGATGTGGCTTTGTTATAAGAAAAATATACACTTACCCTCTGCTGTTTGCAACTTTCTTTGCAGTATGCCTCAAAACTTTGATCCTTAACACAGCATCCTAGGTTGTGCCTTTCTTTGTCATTGGACTGTACTTTTTCAGAATAGATGGTCTTCCATTCTTCTTTTTGACATTTATATCTGGGCACAGCTGGCTGAACTGAGAATGTCATCAGATGATGTTACTGTTTTGACTGATCAGCCCATTCCACCATGGCTTATTACCATCCCCACCTGTAACCTTTCCTTGAGCCATCTAAAGAAAGCAGATAATCCCAATTGGAAATACCATATTCTTTTTGCTGAACATCTTTTGAATCATTCTTGTATTTCCATATACAGATGGTTCAGAATTATGGTATGGAATAGGTTGTTTAAAATCATGGTATGGAACAGATTGTTTTAGAAATGTAGTTTGGAACAGGTTGTTTTAGAATTATGGTATATAACAAATAGTATCTGTAAACTAAAATACAGAGGTCGTGATAAGTCATACTAAAACCATTGAGTAATATCTGTTCTTCATCTGAACTGTAAAGGTAAAGTAAACAGTAGGTTTTTATATTCTTGTAAGTCTTTAACTGTGAATGTTATTTTCATTAGACATGCTGACAGTTTTATTACCGTTACTGATGAAGATGGTGTTTTGTTTTCAAGCTTATTTAACATTAATGAATATGCAATTAAAAACAGTAGGTTAAGTTTATTTATATTATTTCCACTGCTATAGATTTATAAAGTAGTATTTAATCTGCACAAAATGTCTAAATATTTCAATTATTTAAGTATATTTTGAAAACTTTTACTTTAAATGTCGTGTTCTTTTGATGGTTTCATGTATAATAACTTAAGTATTTTTCTGAATGATTTGAAAAATGAATTTGTATAGGTGCTTATCACAGAAAAATTACATGTAGATGATCAAACAGATGAAGAATGGAGGGAAACCTTGGCTGAATTCAACTTCCGACTACTTGAGATAGAAAGAGAATTAGACATTCTAAAAATCCAAGTCTCCAATCTAATTGTTAGTGGAAACCAGTTTACACTTGACAGTGAGGGAGGTGCTGAGGTAGGTTTGTGTATAATACACTACATGGTTATAAAGATCAGTTGACAGTGGTATGGGGGCTGAGATACATTCACAAAATAAATAAGTACTATAGACGACAAGGTTATGAAGTTCACATCTGGGTGAGGGCTGAGATAGGTCCACTAGGTAAAAATCTAATATGTAAATATGTACTACACATGTCAAGATTGTGATGGTTAGATGGCAATGGATTGAGGTCTGATGTAGGACCAACAAGTTAATGTTACATGAGCTGCATGCACATCAAATGAGTTACAATTTGTGTTGTGGGATTATTAGTTAAACACAGTTAATTCATAGGGCAATAAAACAGAAAAGTAGTGAATTTTTATAAGTTTTAAACTACTTAGGACAAACAGTTATGATTTCCTTTTACATTGTGCCTTGCTGGGAGAGCAGTAAGTCTATGGATTTACAATGCTAAGATCAGGGGTGTGATACTCCTCGGTAGACACAGCAGATAGCATGATGTGGCTTTGCCATAAGAAAAACAAACATATAGAAACAAATCTGTTATAGTTGAACAATCTTGTATATAGTATAGTAAATGACAGATAAAATATAAAGTTTTACTGAAAAAAATCACATTTATGTAGGAGGTTTTACGAATTATGCAAATGAATCTTTAGAATTATCATATTAAGAAAAGTAATTTTAATATTAACATGAAAATCGTTTTACACTTGGACCAGTCAACATTGACTCCCAGAATGGAGAAATGTTTAGTAAAATTATTTAGTTATTTTTTTATATAAAAGTGTTTATGTTTATTGAAAACTTGTAAGATTTTTAAAATAGTGTTTAATCAACACATAAGTCTCTTTTTTAAGTATTTCAAAAATTTATTTAAATATCTTATATAAATTGAAATTGTGATTTTTTTTATACAAAAGTCTTGATGTTTATTGAAAGCTTGTAAAATTATATGAATATATGTTAAGTGTTTTTAGAACTATAATACATATATGATCATGGTTACAATATGGTGTAAAATAGACAAGTGTTAAAGATGAAAAGCAAATATCAAGTGATTTACAAATTTTGAAAACATAAGTAATAACCTTAATTTCAGAGTGGAGACCATGACAGAATATTCACTTGAGAATGAACAGTGTAAGATAATCATAAGTTAATTATATTTTCCCAGGTATTATTCATGCGGTCTTCGTGGCTTATATTGAAAATTTTATTAAACTAATTTTTTTATATGTTATACTAATCAGTAGAGTATAAAATAATAGCTAATAATCCATATTCAAATAGCATACATCTGAAATACTTAATCATAGAAGGTGCTATTTTTAAAATCTTGAATATTCCCTGGTGTGAGAAAGGTATAACAAATTTTCTTTCGGCATCGCATTGTCTCTGTTTTATTCACCACCCCTCCAATATGTAGGAAATTCAACGTAAATTACTCACTAAAACGTCATTGTTGTTCAGACAAACCATGATTTTTATAGCTTTCAATTTTGTTGGGTTACAAAGCCATCAAATAGAAAATCAGAACTGTGTCATACCCACCTGTCACATCTTCTCTTTCAGGACTTGTTGATACTTACAAATAGAAAATCAGAACTGTGTCATACCCACCTGTCACATCTTCTCTTTCAGGACTTGTTGATACTTACAAATAGAAAATCAGAACTGTGTCATACCCACCTGTCACATCTTCTCTTTCAGGACTTGTTGATACTTACAAATAGAAAATCAGAACTGTGTCATACCCACCTGTCACATCTTCTCTTTCAGGACTTGTTGATACTTACAAATAGAAAATCAGAACTGTGTCATACCCACCTGTCACATCTTCTCTTTCAGGACTTGTTGATACTTACAAATAGAAAATCAGAACTGTGTCATACCCACCTGTCACATCTTCTCTTTCAGGACTTGTTGATACTTACAAATAGAAAATCAGAACTGTGTCATACCCACCTGTCACATCTTCTCTTTCAGGACTTGTTGATACTTACAAATAGAAAATCAGAACTGTGTCATACCCACCTGTCACATCTTCTCTTTCAGGACTTGTTGATACTTACAAATAGAAAATCAGAACTGTGTCATACCCACCTGTCACATCTTCTCTTTCAGGACTTGTTGATACTTACAAATAGAAAATCAGAACTGTGTCATACCCACCTGTCACATCTTCTCTTTCAGGACTTGTTGATACTTACAAATAGAAAATCAGAACTGTGTCATACCCACCTGTCACATCTTCTCTTTCAGGACTTGTTGATACTTACAAATAGAAAATCAGAACTGTGTCATACCCACCTGTCACATCTTCTCTTTCAGGACTTGTTGATACTTATGTTTAATTTTGTATCATTTGTAATTAATTGAAATCCGAGTATTTTCATGTATCAAATGACATATTGTATTGTGTTGTAAACAGAGAATTGTCAGTTTCTTTTGTAGTACAAGCTTCATTCCCGCAGGAAAGATAACTATTCTGTACAAATTTTGAATGGCTCTTGTTACATAGTAGAAAGCCAGAAGAATTATAGTAGTTAGAGAAAATTGACTGTTTTTATTTGTTGTATTATTCAATTAAATTAAAATATTTTGTACATGATTGTTATTAACATTAAAAAGTATGGTTAAGTGTCATCGACAGTTGACTGCAAAAAAAGAAGACATGGGTAAGTACTTTATTTTTGTTTCATGTTTATTTATTATTATAAAATTAATTAAAATGTAAAAATAGAAATTCTTTTAGGTTAGTTAAGGTTAAATTAGGTAAAATAAATAATAATATTTCATGAGCAGCTCGGAATAGCTTGTGGGTAACATAATTTGACAGCATGATGTGAGGTGGATATTCCACAAATACACAACTTATAATGATATTGATAATAAAACAATACTTCAACAATATCAACAAATTTCCTCAAAAAACTATGGAAACAATTATATACACACACCAAGACAAACAACAATAAATCCCAAGATACAACAAACTACAAAACCTTATACTGTAGCATACCTTATTGACATCAGCAAAAAAATAACCAACATTTGGAAAAAACGTATCACAAAACATAACATTCCAGCAAACACCAAATTTGTTCAAAAACTATGTACAAAACTAAAGTTCGTGCTATGTAAAAACTAGGCTGACAAACACACCACCAACATAATTTATAGAATACAATGAAACAACTACTATGACTCTTACATTGGAGAAATAAGCAGAAAAATGGAAACTAGATTCAAAGAACACAAAAACACATTTTGACATTTGTGAACACTGCAACTCAAACACAACATAACCATAGAAAACTCCTAGATACTAAGTAGGGAAACAAATATAAACAAATGCAAAATCAAAGAACCCTACTTATACAGCAACTAAAACCAAAATTAAACCAATATAAAGGAACACCTTTATACCTTTTCTAATTAATAACATAACATCCAACTGCAATGTCCCCTACAGTCCCATACTTGTTTATACTCTTGTCCCTAAGACATGTACCTGGCTACGGTCAGTTCCAAACTCTTTCTTTGTTAACCTGAAGATGACCTAAAAAGGTTGAAACGTTGTTCTCTGCTTTATTAGCAAAAGTGTTAATATCAATACAAGCCATTCTTAGATGCAAGGTCACGTAAAGTCATGTTCAAGTTTTGCTTGTTATTGTATGTTGTTACTTTTGTCACACCATCTAAATTGAGTTATGAATTTTGAATTTCAAATTACTCCTACTACCACATTAGTTAAAATGACTTCTGTACATCAATTTGCAGTTTCTCAGGCCTGACACTTTCAGCTTAGGACATGGCATTTGTAGTGAATTGGAGTTCATTATGTGGTTTGTGATACGCTCTGATCCAAGAGCAGGTATTCCAATTCTTGGTGAATCAGAATGAGAAGGTGATGACTTGGATAGCCATATTCCATCTTCTTCCTTTGCTGTGCAATTCTATTTTACCCTTGCAGACTCTCCCAGAACATTTTCAGCCTTCATTGATATGGTAACTCCTGTATCATATGACTCCTCTGCTTCCCTTTTACCTTTCGTCCCTTCCTCTGATCACCTGGTTTGTCCCTCCCTTTCCAGATATTTGAGTCCATGCTGAACAATTTGTGGCACAGTTAAATTCTCAGATTAGTGTGCCTTGTCCCCTTCTTACCTCAAATAATTATGCTTTGGCATAATATTGTTTATATTATTTGTTTTTCAATCTACAAACCTTAAAGTCTTTAATTCATGTTTGGAGTTCTGACCCTGATACCTCATAGAGATATAAAACAGCCTAGTTTTCCAATCTTTGTATGTCATCTTCACCAATTATCTGTCTGCAGCTTTCTTCTATCCCCAAAGGGGTTCTTAGAGGATGCTTGCTCTCTTATGTATTCCACCATGATTATCTTCCTTGGTCCTTTCGCATCAACTGCACTGCTGTATTGTTGTGATCTTCTGAATATGGATACTCTTTTAACTGATGTGCACTTATCCACAACATGTCTATAGAGCCTTTATATAGCACCTCTTTTATGTAGAACAGTTTTTGGAGATCTTCCTTACTCTTTGTAGTCCAGGAGGAGGATGTTCATCAACACCTCTCCTTACATGTTTGGTCTCTAATATATTTACCTTATCCTTTTCCTGCATTCTTCCTTTTCCAGTTTTTCCTGTTCTTCTTTCCTAGCTGGCAGAATAATCATCTCCAGGTCAACCACTTCTTATGGGTACTGGTGATTATCCTGTAGGTTCTGACAAGATCAGAGCACAGTTGGATGAGTGTTAGCATCTGTGGAACAATTTCATTTAAAGTCTATTGTGTGCTTCAGTTTTTGTCAGAAGGTCTTTCCCTTCAATTTCTTAACCTCCCTTTCCTTTATCCTAAATCACATCCCTTTTCCTCCTCCTTAAGATCTTGTTTCTTATCAGTGTCTTTCCAAAGCAGTTTAGGATCTTCTTCTCAAGGGTGTAATAGAATCTATCAGTCATACCTCCCCAGATTTTATATTCAAGGTTATCCATCATTTTCAAGAAGACTGAGGACTGGCTTCCTGTTATAGATTTTAACCTGACTCAACAGGTGTCTTGACTTTCCTCACTTTTTGTTGGGCCTTTGGATAATGAAGGTGGACATCTGCAGATCTGTATCATCACAGCTTTATTTTTCCAACACATTGAATTACATTCATTTTGTCCACAAGGGTTAAGTTTACCAATTCTATGCTTGTTGTTTGGTCTGGTCTCTTTACCCTACATATTCTGTTGATTTGACCAAGGACTTTGCTTGACTTACTCATTCTCATTCTACAGTTCCATCAATATGTGAATGACTGGCTACTATTAGTTCTATCCTGTCAGACATCCCATTAGTACACTGAGTTGCTTCTCAAAGAGAGGGATTGATTTGTCAATAGGAAGAAATCTTTCTTCTTTCAACCCAGTACTCTATGCACTTGAGGGATAGTTTTTCAACTTCTGTGTCGGTAAGGCACATCATTCTCCATATTGGTCAAAGGAACTATTAGTTTTCAAAGGTTAATTCTCTCCCTCTTTCACTGCTTATGATGGTCTTTCTCTTTTGGAAACTTGGGCTTCTATAGAAGCCCTTGTTCCCTTAGGTTATTTTCACATGTGCACCTTAAGGTAATATTTTTTGTAATTTAAATCATAAGATAATATCTGAATTTGAAATTTGAGAACCTTACCAGTTTGTACATAGGAGCTTTAAAATTGTAAATTTGTATTATGTTAAATCATTTGATCCAGTAAGTGTGTTACAATAACATCTGATTTACATTTTATAAGAAAATTTTAATTTATATAACTACACTTCAGTCTCCGCACATGTAGTGAAAATATGTGTACTGTTTTGTTATTATTTATTCCATGTGGATTGTTTGTTTTTAAATTAATCTCTATAGCTTTCTGCCTCAAAAAGAGTAGCTGAGCAACAAGACAATCAAGTAAACATGTGTGAAGAACATTCTGTGGAAGTACATTCTCAGTTGGATAGGTTGGAGCAGGAAATACTAGAACTTGCAAAGCATGGTTCATCCCTGACGAGAACTGGTAGTCATTTGTTAGTTGAAAATGGAAATGAAGTAAGAAACTCAGAAGTAAGACATAAGGTTTGAAGGATCCTATCTCATGAAGTTAGAACATTATTTTCATAACATTCTACTGATACATAGAATTATGGTACATCACAGTAGACAAATTACTGTATACAACACAGTGTTTTAGATATAAACTACCTCATAGATGGAAATAGGATCTTATTAATGATGTGTAACACTGTAACACATACTGCTTTAAGTATTGAAATGTTGTTACTCCACAAATGATGATACACAAAGGTGTTGTATCCACTGTAAATACTGGAACAGTATGACATCAAACATTATGACACAGAAAGGTGTTGTATCCACTGTAAGTACTGGAACAGTATGACATCAGACATTATGACACAGAAAGGTGTTGTATCCACTGCAAGTACTGGAACAGTATGACATCAGACATTATGATACAGAAAGGTGATGTATCCACTGTAAGTAGTGGAACAGTATGACATCAGATGTTATCATACAGAAAGGTGTTGTATCCACTGCAAGTACTGGAACAGTATGACATCAGACATTATGATACAGAAAGGTGATGTATCCACTGCAAGTACTGGAACAGTATGGCATCAGACTTTATCATACAGAAAGGTGATGTATCTACTGTAAGTAGTGGAACAGTATGACATCAGACTTTATCATACAGAAAGGTGATGTATCTACTGTAAGTAGTGGAACACTATGACATCAGACTTTATCATACAGAAAGGTGATGTATCTACTGTAAGTAGTGGAACAGTATGACATCAGACTTTATCATACAGAAAGGTGATGTATCTACTGTAAGTAGTGGAACACTATGACATCAGACTTTATCATACAGAAAGGTGATGTATCCACCGCAAGTACTGGAACAGTATGACATCAGACATTATGATACAGAAAGGTGATGTATCCACTGTAAGTAGTGAAACAGTATGACATCAGACATTATGATACAGAAAGGTGATGTATCCACTGTAAGTAGTGGAACAGTATGACATCAGACATTATGATACAGAAAGGTGATGTATCCACTGCAAGTACTGGAACAGTATGACATCAGACATTATGATACAGAAAGGTGATGTATCCACTGTAAGTAGTGGAACAGTATGACATCAGACTTTATCATACAGAAAGGTGATGTATCCACTGCAAGTACTGGAACAGTATGACATCAGACATTATGATACAGAAAGGTGTTGTATCCACTGTAAGTAGTGAAACAGTATGACATCAGACATTATGATACAGAAAGGTGATGTATCCACTGTAAGTAGTGGAACAGTATGACATCAGATGTTATCATACAGAAAGGTGTTGTATCCACTGCAAGTACTGGAACAGTATGACATCAGACATTATGATACAGAAAGGTGATGTATCCACTGCAAGTACTGGAACAGTATGACATCAGACTTTATCATACAGAAAGGTGATGTATCTACTGTAAGTAGTGGAACAGTATGACATCTTACTTTATCATACAGAAAGGTGATGTATCTACTGTAAGTAGTGGAACAGTATGACATCAGACTTTATCATACAGAAAGGTGATGTATCCACTGCAAGTACTGGAACAGTATGACATCAGACATTATGATACAGAAAGGTGATGTATCCACTGTAAGTAGTGAAACAGTATGACATCAGACATTATGATACAGAAAGGTGATGTATCCACTGTAAGTAGTGGAACAGTATGACATCAGACTTTATCATACAGAAAGGTGATGTATCTACTGTAAGTAGTGGAACAGTATGACATCAGACATTATGATACAGAAAGGTGATGTATCCACTGTAAGTAGTGGAACAGTATGACATCAGACATTATGATACAGAAAGGTGATGTATCCACTGTAAGTAGTGAAACAGTATGACATCAGACATTATGATACAGAAAGGTGATGTATCCACTGTAAGTAGTGGAACAGTATGACATCAGACATTATGATACAGAAAGGTGATGTATCCACTGCAAGTACTGGAACAGTATGACATCAGACATTATGATACAGAAAGGTGATGTATCCACTGTAAGTAGTGGAACGGTATGACATCAGACATTATGATACAGAAAGGTGTTGTATCCACTGTAAGTAGTGGAACAGTATGACATCAGACATTATGATACAGAAAGGTGTTGTATCCACTGTAAGTAGTGGAACAGTATGACATCAGACATTATGATACAGAAATGTGATGTATCCACTGTAAGTAGTGGAACAGCATGACATCAGACATTATGATACAGAAAGGTAGTGTATCCACTGTAAGTAGTGGAACAGTATGACATCAGACATTATGATACAGAAATGTGATGTATCCACTGTAAGTTGTGGAACAGCATGACATCAGATGTTATGCAACAAAAAGGTGCTGCACTCACTGTTCCAACATAAAGCTGTTTTTATAGATGGATCCAACATCATAAAGCAGAGATATTGTTAATACTTTATTAATGACATTACAAAAAAAACGTTATTGAAAGAATTTGAACAGCTTAATTTTGAAGGTGTTTCCTTTTTTGTAAACTGGTATAATAACATTAGAAATTGTAGTGATTGACAAAAACTATGGCTCAAAACTCAGCTTGAAGTTTACACCACTGTGTGTCAGTTGTGTATGTTTGGGTTTATACAACATAATTACTGTCAGTTGTGTATGTTTGGGTTTATACAACATAAAGTAATTATTGTCAGTTGTGTATGTTTGGGTTTATACAACATAAAGTAATTATTGTCAGTTGTGTATGTTCGGGTTTATACAACATAAAGTAATTATATTTTTATATTTTCTTTTAGTTATTCATTAGTTATTAGATGTTTAATTCCTCAAACTTTTTGAAACCGTTTGATATATGTGTATAAAGATGTGAACGTGTTAAATTATATGCAGTTTTTGTTGAAGTTATCATGTCTATACAATTACTTTTACTAATATAATATATAGTCTATGTGTGTTTTATACTTCTATAATAGTATTAATATACAAATCTTCTTTGGTGATTGTGAGCGTGGAACTTTGTTTAGTTAACTCATTTTGGTTCATGTTTTAATACAAGTGTAAGTGAATGTTCAGCTCTTCAGTTTGGTTCGTGTTTTGATACAAGTGTAGGTGAATGTTAAACTATTCAGTTTCGTTCATGTTTTAATACAAGTGTAGGTGAATGTTAAGCTATTCAGTTTGGTTCATGTTTTAATACAAGTGTTGGTGAATGTTCAGCTATTCAGTTTGGTTTCTGTTTTAATACAAGTGTTGGTGAATGTTAAGCTATTCAGTTTGGTTCGTGTTTTAATACAAGTGTAGGTGAATGTTAAGCTGTTCAGTTTGGTTCATGTTTTAATACAAGTGTTGGTGAATGTTAAGCTATTCAGTTTGGTTGGTGTTTTAATACAAGTGTAGGTGAATGTTCAGCTATTCAGTTTGGTTCATGTTTTAATACAAGTGTTGGTGAATGTTAAGCTATTCAGTTTGGTTCATGTATTAATACAAGTGGAGGTGAATGTTAAGCTATTCGTTTTGGTTCATGTTTTAATACAAGTGTAGGTGAATGTTAAGCTATTCATTTTGGTTCGTGTTTTAACACAAGTGTTGGTGAATGTTAAGCTATTCATTTTGGTTCATGTTTTAACACAAGTGTTGGTGAATGTTCAGCTATTCATTTTGGTTCGTGTTTTAATACAAGTGTTGGTGAATGTTAAACTATTCAGTTTGGTTCATGTATTAATACAAGTGTTGGTGAATGTTAAACTATTCAGTTTAGTTCATGTATTAATACAAGTGTTGGTGAATGTTAAGCTGTTCAGTTTGGTTCATGTTTTAATACAAGTGTTGGTGAATGTTAAGCTATTCAGTTTGGTTCATGTATTAATACAAGTGTTGGTGAATGTTAAGCTGTTCAGTTTGGTTCATGTTTTAATACAAGTGTTGGTGAATGTTAAGCTATTCAGTTTGGTTCATGTATTAATACAAGTGTTGGTGAATGTTAAGCTATTCGTTTTGGTTCATGTTTTAATACAAGTGTAGGTGAATGTTAAGCTATTCAGTTTGGTTCATGTTTTAATACAAGTGTTGGTGAATGTTAAACTATTCAGTTTGGTTCATGTTTTAATACAAGTGTTGGTGAATGTTAAGCTATTCAGTTTGGTTCATGTATTAATACAAGTGTAGGTGAATGTTAAGCTATTCGTTTTGGTTCATGTTTTAATACAAGTGTAGGTGAATGTTAAGCTATTCATTTTGGTTCGTGTTTTAACACAAGTGTTGGTGAATGTTAAGCTATTCATTTTGGTTCATGTTTTAACACAAGTGTTGGTGAATGTTCAGCTATTCATTTTGGTTCGTGTTTTAATACAAGTGTTGGTGAATGTTAAACTATTCAGTTTGGTTCATGTATTAATACAAGTGTTGGTGAATGTTAAACTATTCAGTTTAGTTCATGTATTAATACAAGTGTTGGTGAATGTTAAGCTGTTCAGTTTGGTTCATGTTTTAATACAAGTGTTGGTGAATGTTAAGCTATTCAGTTTGGTTCATGTATTAATACAAGTGTTGGTGAATGTTAAGCTATTCGTTTTGGTTCATGTTTTAATACAAGTGTAGGTGAATGTTAAGCTATTCAGTTTGGTTCATGTTTTAATACAAGTGTAGGTGAATGTTAAGCTGTTCATTTTGGTTCATGTTTTAATACAAGTGTTGGTGAATGTTAAGCTATTCATTTTGGTTCGTGTTTTAATACAAGTATTGGTGAATGTTAAGCTATTCAGTTTGGTTCATGTATTAATACAAGTGTTGGTGAATGTTAAGCTATTCAGTTTGGTTGGTGTTTTAATACAAGTGTTGGTGAATGTTAAACTATTCAGTTTAGTTCATGTATTAATACAAGTGTTGGTGAATGTTAAGCTGTTCAGTTTGGTTCATGTATTAATACAAGTGTTGGTGAATGTTAAGCTATTCATTTTGGTTCGTGTTTTAACACAAGTGTTGGTGAATGTTAAGCTATTCATTTTGGTTCATGTTTTAACACAAGTGTTGGTGAATGTTCAGCTATTCATTTTGGTTTGTGTTTTAATACAAGTGTTGGTGAATGTTAAGCTATTCAGTTTGGTTCGTGTTTTAATACAAGTGTTGGTGAATGTTAAGCTGTTCATTTTGGTTCGTGTTTTAATACAAGTGTAGGTGAATGTTAAGCTATTCAGTTTGGTTTGTGTTTTAATACAAGTGTAGGTGAATGTTAAGCTGTTCAGTTTGGTTTATGTATTAATACAAGTGTTGGTGAATGTTAAGCTATTCAGTTTGGTTCATGTTTTAATACAAGTGTTGGTGAATGTTCAGCTATTCAGTTTGGTTCATGTTTTAATACAAGTGTTGGTGAATGTTAAGCTGTTCAGTTTGGTTCATGTTTTAATACAAGTGTTGGTGAATATTAAGCTATTCAGTTTGGTTCATGTATTAATACAAGTGTTGGTGAATGTTAAGCTATTGAATTTGGTTCATGTTTTAATACAAGTGTAGGTGAATGTTAAGCTATTCGTTTTGGTTCATGTTTTAATACAAGTGTAGGTGAATGTTAAGCTATTCAGTTTGGTTCATGTTTTAATACAAGTGTAGGTGAATGTTAAGCTATTCATTTTGGTTCGTGTTTTAACACAAGTGTTGGTGAATGTTAAGCTATTCATTTTGGTTCATGTTTTAACACAAGTGTTGGTGAATGTTCAGCTATTCATTTTGGTTCATGTATTAATACAAGTGTTGGTGAATGTTAAGCTGTTCAGTTTGGTTCATGTTTTAATACAAGTGTTGGTGAATGTTAAGCTATTCAGTTTGGTTCATGTATTAATACAAGTGTTGGTGAATGTTAAGCTATTCGTTTTGGTTCATGTTTTAATACAAGTGTAGGTGAATGTTAAGCTATTCAGTTTGGTTCATGTTTTAATACAAGTGTAGGTGAATGTTAAGCTATTCATTTTGGTTCATGTTTTAACACAAGTGTTGGTGAATGTTAAGCTGTTCATTTTGGTTTGTGTTTTAATACAAGTGTAGGTGAATGTTAAGCTATTCAGTTTGGTTTGTGTTTTAATACAAGTGTTGATGAATGTTAAGCTGTTCATTTTGGTTCATGTTTTAATACAAGTGTTGGTGAATGTTAAGCTATTCATTTTGGTTCGTGTTTTAATACAAGTATTGGTGAATGTTAAGCTATTCAGTTTGGTTCATGTATTAATACAAGTGTTGGTGAATGTTAAACTATTCAGTTTAGTTCATGTATTAATACAAGTGTTGGTGAATATTAAGCTGTTCAGTTTGGTTCATGTTTTAATACAAGTGTTGGTGAATGTTAAGCTATTCAGTTTGGTTCATGTTTTAATACAAGTGTAGGTGAATGTTAAGCTATTCGTTTTGGTTCATGTTTTAATACAAGTGTAGGTGAATGTTAAGCTATTCAGTTTGGTTCATGTTTTAATACAAATGTAGGTGAATGTTAAGCTATTCATTTTGGTTCGTGTTTTAACACAAGTGTTGGTGAATGTTAAGCTATTCATTTTGGTTCATGTTTTAACACAAGTGTTGGTGAATGTTCAGCTATTCATTTTGGTTTGTGTTTTAATACAAGTGTTGGTGAATGTTAAGCTATTCAGTTTGGTTCGTGTTTTAATACAAGTGTTGGTGAATGTTAAGCTGTTCATTTTGGTTCGTGTTTTAATACAAGTGTAGGTGAATGTTAAGCTATTCAGTTTGGTTTGTGTTTTAATACAAGTTTAGGTGAATGTTAAGCTGTTCAGTTTGGTTTATGTATTAATACAAGTGTTGGTGAATGTTAAGCTATTCAGTTTGGTTCATGTTTTAATACAAGTGTTGGTGAATGTTCAGCTATTCATTTTGGTTCGTGTTTTAATACAAGTGTTGGTGAATGTTAAACTATTCAGTTTGGTTCATGTATTAATACAAGTGTTGGTGAATGTTAAACTATTCAGTTTAGTTCATGTATTAATACAAGTGTTGGTGAATGTTAAGCTGTTCAGTTTGGTTCATGTTTTAATACAAGTGTTGGTGAATGTTAAGCTATTCAGTTTGGTTCATGTATTAATACAAGTGTTGGTGAATGTTAAGCTATTCGTTTTGGTTCATGTTTTAATACAAGTGTAGGTGAATGTTAAGCTATTCAGTTTGGTTCATGTTTTAATACAAGTGTAGGTGAATGTTAAGCTGTTCATTTTGGTTCATGTTTTAATACAAGTGTTGGTGAATGTTAAGCTATTCATTTTGGTTCGTGTTTTAATACAAGTATTGGTGAATGTTAAGCTATTCAGTTTGGTTCATGTATTAATACAAGTGTTGGTGAATGTTAAGCTATTCAGTTTGGTTGGTGTTTTAATACAAGTGTTGGTGAATGTTAAACTATTCAGTTTAGTTCATGTATTAATACAAGTGTTGGTGAATGTTAAGCTGTTCAGTTTGGTTCATGTTTTAATACAAGTGTTGGTGAATGTTAAGCTATTCAGTTTGGTTCATGTATTAATACAAGTGTTGGTGAATGTTAAGCTATTCGTTTTGGTTCATGTTTTAATACAAGTGTAGGTGAATGTTAAGCTATTCAGTTTGGTTCATGTTTTAATACAAGTGTAGGTGAATGTTAAGCTGTTCATTTTGGTTCATGTTTTAATACAAGTGTTGGTGAATGTTAAGCTATTCATTTTGGTTCGTGTTTTAATACAAGTATTGGTGAATGTTAAGCTATTCAGTTTGGTTCATGTATTAATACAAGTGTTGGTGAATGTTAAGCTATTCAGTTTGGTTGGTGTTTTAATACAAGTGTTGGTGAATGTTAAACTATTCAGTTTAGTTCATGTATTAATACAAGTGTTGGTGAATGTTAAGCTGTTCAGTTTGGTTCATGTATTAATACAAGTGTTGGTGAATGTTAAGCTATTCATTTTGGTTCGTGTTTTAACACAAGTGTTGGTGAATGTTAAGCTATTCATTTTGGTTCATGTTTTAACACAAGTGTTGGTGAATGTTCAGCTATTCATTTTGGTTTGTGTTTTAATACAAGTGTTGGTGAATGTTAAGCTATTCAGTTTGGTTCGTGTTTTAATACAAGTGTTGGTGAATGTTAAGCTGTTCATTTTGGTTCGTGTTTTAATACAAGTGTAGGTGAATGTTAAGCTATTCAGTTTGGTTTGTGTTTTAATACAAGTGTAGGTGAATGTTAAGCTGTTCAGTTTGGTTTATGTATTAATACAAGTGTTGGTGAATGTTAAGCTATTCAGTTTGGTTCATGTTTTAATACAAGTGTTGGTGAATGTTCAGCTATTCAGTTTGGTTCATGTTTTAATACAAGTGTTGGTGAATGTTAAGCTGTTCAGTTTGGTTCATGTTTTAATACAAGTGTTGGTGAATATTAAGCTATTCAGTTTGGTTCATGTATTAATACAAGTGTTGGTGAATGTTGCTATTGAATTTGGTTCATGTTTTAATACAAGTGTAGGTGAATGTTAAGCTATTCGTTTTGGTTCATGTTTTAATACAAGTGTAGGTGAATGTTAAGCTATTCAGTTTGGTTCATGTTTTAATACAAGTGTAGGTGAATGTTAAGCTATTCATTTTGGTTCGTGTTTTAACACAAGTGTTGGTGAATGTTAAGCTATTCATTTTGGTTCATGTTTTAACACAAGTGTTGGTGAATGTTCAGCTATTCATTTTGGTTCATGTATTAATACAAGTGTTGGTGAATGTTAAGCTGTTCAGTTTGGTTCATGTTTTAATACAAATGTTGGTGAATGTTAAGCTATTCAGTTTGGTTCATGTATTAATACAAGTGTTGGTGAATGTTAAGCTATTCGTTTTGGTTCATGTTTTAATACAAGTGTAGGTGAATGTTAAGCTATTCAGTTTGGTTCATGTTTTAATACAAGTGTAGGTGAATGTTAAGCTATTCATTTTGGTTCATGTTTTAACACAAGTGTTGGTGAATGTTAAGCTGTTCATTTTGGTTTGTGTTTTAATACAAGTGTAGGTGAATGTTAAGCTATTCAGTTTGGTTTGTGTTTTAATACAAGTGTTGATGAATGTTAAGCTGTTCATTTTGGTTCATGTTTTAATACAAGTGTTGGTGAATGTTAAGCTATTCATTTTGGTTCGTGTTTTAATACAAGTATTGGTGAATGTTAAGCTATTCAGTTTGGTTCATGTATTAATACAAGTGTTGGTGAATGTTAAACTATTCAGTTTAGTTCATGTATTAATACAAGTGTTGGTGAATATTAAGCTGTTCAGTTTGGTTCATGTTTTAATACAAGTGTTGGTGAATGTTAAGCTATTCAGTTTGGTTCATGTTTTAATACAAGTGTAGGTGAATGTTAAGCTATTCGTTTTGGTTCATGTTTTAATACAAGTGTAGGTGAATGTTAAGCTATTCAGTTTGGTTCATGTTTTAATACAAATGTAGGTGAATGTTAAGCTATTCAGTTTGGTTCATGTTTTAATACAAGTGTAGGTGAATGTTAAGCTATTCATTTTGGTTCATGTTTTAATACAAGTGTTGGTGAATGTTAAGCTATTCATTTTGGTTCGTGTTTTAATACAAGTATTGGTGAATGTTAAGCTATTCAGTTTGGTTCATGTATTAATACAAGTGTTGGTGAATGTTAAGCTATTCAGTTTGGTTGGTGTTTTAATACAAGTGTTGGTGAATGTTAAACTATTCAGTTTAGTTCATGTATTAATACAAGTGTTGGTGAATGTTAAGCTGTTCAGTTTGGTTCATGTTTTAATACAAGTGTTGGTGAATGTTAAGCTATTCAGTTTGGTTCATGTATTAATACAAATGTAGGTGAATGTTAAGCTATTCATTTTGGTTCGTGTTTTAACACAAGTGTTGGTGAATGTTAAGCTATTCATTTTGGTTCATGTTTTAATACAAGTGTTGGTGAATGTTAAGCTGTTCAGTTTGGTTCATGTTTTAATACAAGTGTTGGTGAATGTTAAGCTATTCAGTTTGGTTCATGTATTAATACAAGTGTTGGTGAATGTTAAGCTATTCATTTTGGTTCGTGTTTTAACACAAGTGTTGGTGAATGTTAAGCTATTCATTTTGGTTCATGTTTTAACACAAGTGTTGGTGAATGTTCAGCTATTCATTTTGGTTTGTGTTTTAATACAAGTGTTGGTGAATGTTAAGCTATTCAGTTTGGTTTGTGTTTTAATACAAGTGTAGGTGAATGTTAAGTTATTCAGTTTGGTTTGTGTTTTAATACAAGTGTTGATGAATGTTAAGCTGTTCATTTTGGTTCATGTTTTAATACAAGTGTTGGTGAATGTTAAGCTATTCGTTTTGGTTCATGTTTTAATACAAGTGTAGGTGAATGTTAAGCTATTCAGTTTGGTTCATGTTTTAATGCAAGTGTAGGTGAATGTTAAGCTATTCATTTTGGTTCGTGTTTTAACACAAGTGTTGGTGAATGTTAAGCTATTCATTTTGGTTCATGTTTTAACACAAGTGTTGGTGAATGTTCAGCTATTCATTTTGGTTTTTGTTTTAGTACAAGTGTTGGTGAATGTTAAGCTATTCAGTTTGGTTCGTGTTTTAATACAAGTGTTGGTGAATGTTAAGCTGTTCATTTTGGTTTGTGTTTTAATACAAGTGTAGGTGAATGTTAAGCTATTCAGTTTGGTTTGTGTTTTAATACAAGTGTAGGTGAATGTTAAGCTGTTCAGTTTGGTTTATGTATTAATATAAGTGTTGGTGAATGTTAAGCTATTCAGTTTGGTTGGTGTTTTAATACAAGTGTTGGTGAATGTTCAGCTATTCAGTTTGGTTCATGTTTTAATACAATGGTTGGTGAATGTTAAACTATTCAGTTTGGTTCATGTTTTAATACAAGTGTTGGTGAATGTTAAGCTATTCAGTTTGGTTCGTGTTTTAACACAAGTGTTGGTGAATGTTAAGCTATTCATTTTGGTTCATGTTTTAACACAAGTGTTGGTGAATGTTCAGCTATTCATTTTGGTTTGTGTTTTAATACAAGTGTTGGTGAATGTTAAGCTATTCAGTTTGGTTCGTGTTTTAATACAAGTGTTGGTGAATGTTAAGCTGTTCATTTTGGTTCGTGTTTTAATACAAGTGTTGGTGAATGTTCAGGTATACATTTTGGTTCGTGTTTTAATACAAGTGTTGGTGAATGTTAAGCTATTCAGTTTGGTTCGTGTTTTAATACAAGTGTTGGTGAATATTCAGCTATTCATTTTGGTTCGTGTTTTAATACAAGTGTTGGTGAATGTTAAGCTATTCAGTTTGGTTCATGTTTTAATACAAGTGTTGGTGAATGTTAAGCTATTCAGTTTGCTTCATGTTTTAATACAAGTGTAGGTGAATATTAAGCTATTTCAAAGAAGCTTTTGTAGCACTAATTGTAGTTAGGAAATAACTACTTTTATTATCACAGCATTAATGTACATACTATAAATGTATGTCTTATACAGCAGTAACTTGTATACCAGAGAATGCTAGGTTCAGCACAATATCAGAGTGGTAGTATAAATTCTATTAAATTCATTTTATTTATCAGACTACTTGTACTTAGTATTAGGTTGAGGAATAATTCGTGAGCA
The DNA here is from genome assembly GCF_004210375.1 of Tachypleus tridentatus. Classification (NCBI taxonomy): domain Eukaryota; kingdom Metazoa; phylum Arthropoda; class Merostomata; order Xiphosura; family Limulidae; genus Tachypleus; species Tachypleus tridentatus. The sequence continues at coordinate 270,396,157 of NC_134837.1, forward strand.
TTTTTAAATAATTTCATTCAAGCATTACATGCAAGACTATACAATACTTCAATGTATGAACACATTACACCCAAAACATTTATTATGATACTTTATTTCATGTAATACCTAGGTATATAGTATGCATTGTTTTAAACGAAATTGCAAGAAATTAAATGCGAAAAGCAGATGGTGTCGAAAATGCTCGATTTTGTCCACTTGACATTCCATTTAATGAGCTGAAAATGAAAGCAAAAATTAAAGACATATGAAAACCAAACACACCATCTATTAGAGCAAAAAATTATCTACCAAATGACATGAAATATTTTGCAAAAGCGTTTCATTTATGAATATATTTTTTTAACTTGAAAAAACGCTCACGAATTATTCCTCAACCCAATAATAAAGTTGTCATTTGTATTACTTAAAAGTGTATTATTAAACTCAGTAGATTTTATATTAAGATGCATGAGCTATAAATGACCCCTGCATATCTATTATAAGAACCTTTAGCCCATTCATTACCATAACACTCATTTCAATGTCATGTAGTGTTTGTTTAATATTTTAAGTACTAGGGTTTCTCTCTTCTGTCATATATATTAAATATCAGAATATCTACCTCTTATGGAGTATGTTTTCTATCTGAAGTACCAGAATTTTTTTCTCCTATATTGTATGTGTGTGTGCAGGGTGCTTGGAAAGTCACTATGCAGTTTTGTCTGTTAATAAATATATAAGAGCACAGTGACTTTCCGAACACCCTGTATATATATATATAAAACTAAAGTACCAGATTTTATCTCTCCTTTATTTTATATGTATATCTCTCTCTATATATATATACATAAAACTGAAGTTCCAGAATTTCTTTCTCTTGTATTGTATACGTGAGTGTGTGTGTGTATATATATATAAAATCCAAAATACTAGTGTATATTTCATGTCTTAAATGCCATACATTTAGATATCATGTAGATTTTTAAGTTCTGATTTATTATATCCTAAACTGGGTTGAGGTCATGTTCTCTATTTTGCTGCAAACATAAATTTCTGTAGAGAGGTCCAGTTTTTGTAGTTATCTACTTTTTCAGTGGACAGTTGAATTCTATATTATTTTGTGTATAGAGAAGTTTGTCACATTTATCATGAAAACCTTTCATGTGTGATCTTTCTGATTGATCAGTTTCTGTCCCAACAGATAATGTATTATCTCTATTATTTATTATGTAAGACCACCTGTAAGTACATGTTTTAAAATTGTCCTTTTGTTTAAATACCTTTTTCATCTTGCACAACATTTCAGTTGTCCATCATATTGATGTTTAATTATGTATAACTCTACCCTGTTCAGTACCTTTATTTTAAGTACATCTTCCATACATCAATCTGATGTTGGTTATTATTTCTGTGAAGGATGCCCACCTTAACAATAAAGTGAGCATTCTTTGGTGTGTTAGTCACATCTATGTACTGGTTCAACATAGTTCATTTGTTGGATGGTAATTCATTATAACATGAATGTCCTCTTATCCTTAATAGTTAAAAACAATTTTTGGCACAATAAAAGATAAAATCTTTGATAGTTTTCATCATAAGGACTCGTAATAGGGTTTCTCTTCATTCAGTTAATGTGAGAATTTTCATCTTTTGAAGAGGGTATCTGTCAAAGTAAGGTGGATCTTCTTCTGCACACCTACCACTTGTTTCCTGTGTATAATAGTTTTGAACATTCTTTTCCTGGTAGTAAAATGTGTTTGTGGTTTAAGTAGTAATGCTGCATAATACTAATTTTAACTCTTAATGTAACATGAGCTACCTGGTGATTCAATAATAAGGTAAAGGCTTACAGGACCTAAAGTCAGGTTTTGGCACAGTACAAATAGTCCACTGTGTAGCTCAACAACAAATGAACAAATCTTTGATTTGAGGATTGTGATTTTTTTAACCTTCCTAAGTCTTTGTTTCTCTGAATGCGTGTGTTGTTTGCAGAAATTATGTTCATATGCTGTGCTATTACCTTTTGATTAATTCTGATTTCAGTTTTTTTTTTCAGTTTAATAGATGAAAGTTGTTCTATTCAATCTTAGGATAATCGATCTCTGATTACAATTCAACACTCTTTACATTTGCTTCAAGGATGTGTTGAGAAACTGGAACAAAAGGTTGTACATCTACAAACAGATGATTCTGTTCATGACAAGTACTTGCAGGTATGACCATTTCCACATAGTGTAAAGGGTAATAGAAGCTATTCTGGAATGATCACGTGAAATTAAAAAACTACTGTCTCAAAACAAAGTTTTGTGTTCCGTGTAGATGACTTGGAGAAATCAAATTATTTTATACCAATCACATGACCAACGTTTTTGTGTACTTTAATTGAGACTGTTGAAGTAGTGATACATTTTGTTGTGTCAAAACCCTGTTATAAGGTGAAATCATTGGTAGGATAAATATCTGATATTTATATTAATTACTGTTCTTCCATGTTGATTTTTAATAAATATGTACATAGCAATAATTGCATGAAACTACTTATGTTATTTCTAAGTTGAATACATGTATATGTTACCATGAGAAAATCAACTTCCTTTAAAATCAGTAGCAAGATAAGAAAAACATATAAAAACAACTTTTATTACTATTAATACACTGTACAGTATTAACAACTTTGACTTTTAAAATGCTTTAACATGTGATGTCCTACCAACACAATTGTGGCCAACAGAAAAGAAATTACTATACACAATTTATTTACATATTATGTAAATAAATTGTGTATATTTTAAACATGCTGTGTCATTGTAAGGTATATTAATACTTGAAATAATTGGTATTTGATGAAATTTTATAATTACAATACTGAGAACAATAAGGATGTTTGTAAGTTGTGAAACATACGAGTGTCTTTGTTCTCTCCAATTTTATGATTAAATGTTTCAGTACTCTGTATATCTTAACACCAAAATGTGGAATCAAAGAAAGCCAGTGTGTTTTCTAACACTACCTCTGACCATTTTAACACAGACATGTCGGATCAAAGTGAGCCAGGATGTTCTCTGAGAGTTTGGTTATGAAAGACAATTCAAGATGTAAATTTGTATACTAATACATTAGTTTTTAAAGTGTCAGGATTCAGCTATACTCTCAGGTGCTTTTATAGCAGCACTAAACCCCTGCAATAGACCAATGTTATATTGAACCTACACTAGCTCAGTGACCCTGCCATAGACTAACATTATATTGAATCTACACCAGCTTTGTGACTCTGCTATAGATTAACGTTATATTGATCCTACACTAGCTTTGTGATCCTGCCATAAACCAATGTTATATTGAACCTACAGCAGCTTTATTACCCTACCATAGACCAATGTTATATTGAATCTATGCCAGCTTTATAACACTGCTGTAGACCAATGTTATATTGAACCTATACCAGCTTTGTGATCCTGCCATAGACCAATGTTATATTGAATCTATGCCAGCTTTATAACACTTCTGTAGACCAATGTTATATTGAACCTATACCAGCTTTGTGATCCTGCCATAGACCAATGTTATATTGAACCTACATCAGCTTTGTGATCCTGCCATAGACCAATGTTATATTGAACCTACACCAGCTTTGTGATCCTGCCATAGACCAATGTTATATTGAACCTACACCAGCTTTGTAATCCTGCTATAGACCAATGTTATATTGAACCTATACCAGCTTTGCGATCCTGCCATAGACCAATGTTATATTGAACCTACATCAGCTTTGTGATCCTGCCATAGACAATGTCATATTGAACCTACACCAGCTTCGTGATCCTGCCATAGACCAATGTTATATTGAACCTACACCAGCTTTGTGATCCTGCCATAGACCAATGTTATATTGAACCTACACCAGCTTTGTGATCCTGCCATAGACCAATGTTATATTGAACCTACAGCAGCTTTATTACCCTGCCATAGACTAACATTATATTGAACCTATGCCAGCTTTATAACACTGCTGTAGACCAATGTTATATTGAACCTACACCAGCTTTGTGATCCTGCTATAGACCAATGTTATATTGAACCTACACCAGCTTTGTGATCCTGCCATAGACCAATGTTATATTGAACCTATACCAGCTTAGTGACTAATATTGCTTATACTGATGAAATATGAACTTTATGATCAATGTGTGTGTGCATATTAACCCTATATCAGCAATGTTACACTAACTATATCCTAATATTGTTACCAGTGTATGTTAATATATTATCTCTATAAACTAACATTGCAATCAGTATGTGTTGTTACCTTAATTCCAAACCAATATTATGACCAATATGTGTTAGTATATTATCTCTGTAGAGCAACATTGTCACCAATGTATATGTTTATATTATGACCAATATGTGTTAGTATATTATCTCTGTAGAGCAACATTGTCACCAAGGTATATGTTTATAAAATGTCTACAGAATGATATGTACAACTGAATAATACAAACGTAAAATTAGATAGTTTGTTGTTTTCTTGTTGTCAGTTTTGCTTACTACTGATTATATAATGTAACAGAAATATTTTCACTTTTAAATAAAAATGTGGTGATAATTGTCATAATATATTTTATTATTAATGACCATAAGAGATATTAGCCAATCAGTAATTGAACCCTCCTCAAACATTAGGTATTAATATGAAAACCCAAGATACAAATTATAAGTTCTGTTTGATGGATAATATATATTTCACAGCAGTTAACATCATAAGTTTGTTAAGTGTGTTAGATCATAATCCATATTTTAAATTTTAAATTATACAGACAATATCATACTAGTCAGTTGTAAAATCATCTTAGAAGTTGTTCTTTTCTTCAAATTTTACACACAGTTGAAATTTACACTGTCTTTGCATTTGTCTTGTAAGCTTACTACTCTGTGTAAATTGTATTTTAGGAGATTTGGTCATGTGTTCAAGATTTGCAAGAAACCAAAGCTGAAAAAGAAGACTATATAACTACTTTACAAAACGTATGCTGTATTTAGAAGTTCTGTAGACTATTTGTAACTACTTTACAAACTATATGTTGTGTTTTAGAAGTTTTCTGGACTATTTGAACTACTTTACAAAATATATGTTCTGTTTTACAAGTTCTGTTAACTGTTAATAACTACTTTACAAGATGTATGCTGTATTTAGAAGTTCTGTTAACTGTTAATAACTACTTTACAAGATGTATGCTGTATTTAGAAGTTCTGTTAACTGCTAATAACTACTTTACAAGATGTATGCTGTATTTAGAAGTTCTGTGCATTATTTACAAGTACTTTTTAAGATACATATTTTATAAATTTTAATGACTATTTAAAACTACAGTGGTACCTTGGTTCTCGAACTTAATCTGTTCCAGAAGGCTGTTCGAAAACCGATTTATTCAAAAACTGAATCAATTTTTCCCATAAGAAATACTGTAAATTAAATTAATCTGTTACAGATCTCCAAAAATTATGCATTATGAAGCATTTTAAGTAAAAATATTGCTTATTTATACCTGTATAATAATACTTACATGCATAAAGTCAACCACAAAAACTATAAACACATTAAAGAAACAATAAATGAAAATTTAACTGCACTTTACCTGTGCTGAGGAGAGCTGATGGCGTAAGTGAAAGGTGGTGAGGAACGTGGAGAGTAGGAGGGTTATTATTGTATGTAAGGGGAGTCACCTTCCATAGAAATGTCAGGTAACTCTCCTTCTGGGGTTCTTTCTCTTTTCTGTCTCTTTGCACTGCTACAACCTGCTTGAGACTCACTAGACCTATTTTTCATTAAAAACTTGTCTAATGAGGTTTGTTTCTGCCTGGCACCCTCCCCATGTCTCACCACACTATGTATGCCACTTCTCTTCCTAACTTTTTCAAACCACCCCCTACTAGCCTTAAAGGCATCACTTGTATCAGTACTTGATCCAGGGGTGTTTTTCAGGAGATCAGCATGCAACTGCTTTGCTTTCTCACAAATTATGACCTTAGAAATACTATCATCAGCTAACTGTTTTCCTTTACCCAAATCAACAACAGTTATTCTACCTCTTCCATTGTTTGTGATCTTTGTTTTCTAAGTACTGTCTCTCCTTTTGCAACATAAGCTTCTTTGACGACCTCTATTTTTCAGTATGGTACAGACTGTATGCTTCATGCATACCAAACTGTGTAGCAAGGTCAGACACGTGAACACCACTCTCATACTTTGCTATGAGATCTTTTTTCACCTCTATTGTGGCTCTAACAACTTTTCTTTTTGGTTTGCTGCTTTCATTATCCTTCTTTAACCCCATGGTGGCTTATTTAATCAGAATATTTAGAAAAAACAACAAAAAAAAAAACAAGAACATTCACAGCAGATTTTAGTGGGGTTGTGAACTGAACGACAGGTGAGGGTAAAATGTTTTGGGCAAGCTTGGCGTGGGATGAAAATTGTTGAAGGGTCATTTGGGTCATCGGTTGGGTTATTTCAGGGATTCGGGCCACACAACAGCTTGGTTCGGGAACTGAGTTTATGTTTGACAACTGAGATATTTTTTTCTCAAACAACATGTTTGAAAACCGAATTGTTTGAGAAGGGAGTCGTTCGAGAACTGAGGTACCACTGTACATTAAAAGATGTATATTGTATTTTAGAATCTGTGTAGCCTATTTATAACTACTTTACCAGATGCATGTTTTATTTTAGAAGTTCTGTTGACTGTTTATAATTACTATACCAGATGCATGTTGTGTTTTAGAAGTTGTATTGACTATTTATAACTACTTTAAAAGATGCATGTTGTATTTAGAAGTTCTGGGCATTATTTACAAGTACTGTGTAAGATGCATATTTTATTTTCTAAGTTCTATTTACTATTTAAAACTACTTTACAAGATATATGTTGTATTTTAAAAGTTCTATTGACTATTTATAACTACTTTAAAAGATGCATGTTGTATTTTATAAATTCTGTTCATTATTTACAACTGCTCTTTTAGATGCATGTTTTATTTTATTAATTCTATTGACTATTTAAAAGTACTTTAAAAGATACATATTATAGATTAGAAGTTCTAATGACTGTTTATAAGATTTATGTCGTATTGGGTTGAGGAATAATTCGTGAGCGATTTTTCAAGTTAAAAATATATATTCATAAATGAAACGCTTTTGCAAAATATTTCATGTCATTTGGTAGATAATTTTTTGCTCTAATAGATGGCGTGTTTGATTTTCATATGTCTTTAATTTTTGCTTTCATTTTCAGCTCATTAAATGAAATGTCAAGTGGACAAAATCGAGCATTTTCGACACCATCTGCTTTTCGCATTTAATTTCTTGCAATTTCGTTTAACACAATGCATACTATATACCTAGGTATTACATGAAATAAAGTATCATAATAAATGTTTTGGGTGTAATGTGTTCATGCATTGAAGTATTGTATAGTCTTGCATGTAATGCTTGAATGAAATTATTTAAAAACGCTCACAAATTATTCCTCAACCTAATAGTTTAGAAGTTCTGTTGACTGTTTATAACTACTTCAGCAGATGCGTGTATTTTAGTAGTTCTATTGACTATTTATAACTACTTTACAAGTTGTATTTTAGAAGTTCTAATGACTATTTATAGCTACTTTCAAGATGTATGTTGTTTTTTTAAGTTCTGTTGACTGTTTATGACTGCTTTCCAAGATGCATATTGTATTTTAGAAATTATATTAGCATTTTTAAACTACTTCAGAAGATGTATCTCGTATTTTAGTAGTTCTATTGACTATTTATAATTACTTTAGAAGATGTATTTTGTATTTATAATTACTTTCAAGATGTATGTTGTATTTTATTAATTTTGTTCATTATTTATAAGTAATTTACAAGATGTATGTTTTTTTTTAAGTTCTGTTGGCTGTTTTCCAAGATGTATGTTGTATTCTAGAAGTTCTGTTGAATTATTACAACTGCTTTCCAAGATGCATGTTGTATTTTAGAAGTTCTTTATATTTTTTATAATTACTTTACAAGATGTATATTTTACCAGTTCTATTGACTTTTTATAACTGCTTTTTAAGATGCATCTTTTATTTTATAAATTCTTTGACTACTTAAAAGTACTTTAAAAGATGCATGTTATGAATTAAAAGTTCTAATGACTGTTTATAACTACAAGATTTATGTTGTAGTTTAGAAATTCTATTGACTATTTATAACTACTTTACAAGATGCATGTTTTACTTTAGACATTCTGTAGACTATTTATAATTACATTACAAGATTTATGTTGTAGTTTAGAAATTTTGTGAAGTATTTGAACTACCTATTTTATTAATTGTGTTTACTATTTATAATTACTTTACAAGATTATGTTGTATTTTAGTAGTTCTATTGACTATTTATAACTACTTTCTAGTTCTATTGACTATTTATAACTACTTTCTAGTTCTATTGACTATTTATAACTACTTTCTAGTTCTATTGACTATTTATAACAACTTTCTAGTTCTATTGACTATTCATAACTACTTTCAAGGTGTATGTTATATTTTAGTAGTTCTATTGACTATGTATAACAACTTTCTAGTTTTATTGACTACTTATAATAACTTTCTAGTTCTATTGACTATTTATAACTACTTTCAAGGTGTATGTTATATTTTAGTAGTTCTATTGACTATGTATAACAACTTTCTAGTTCTATTGACTATTTATAACTACTTTCAAGGTATATGTTATATTTTAGTAGTTCTATTGACTATGTATAACAACTTTCTAGTTCTATTGACTATTTATAACTACTTTCAAGGTGTATGTTATATTTTAGTAGTTCTATTGACTATGTATAACAACTTTCTAGTTCTATTGACTATTTATAACTACTTTACAAGTTGTATTTTAGAAATTCTGATGACTATTTATAGCTACATTCAAGATGTATGTTGTTTTAGTTCTCTTGACTGTTTATGACTGCTTTCCAAGATGCATGTTGTATTTTAGAAATTCTATTGACTTAAAACTACTTTAGAAGATGTATCTCATATTTTAGAAGTTTTATTGGCTATTTATAACTACTTTACAAGATGCATGTTGCAATTTGGAAGTTCAGATGACCATTTATAACTACTTTACAAGATGTATATTGTGTTTTAGAAGCTCTGTAGACTATAACTACTTTACAAGATGTATGTTGTAGTTTAGAAGTTCTATTGACTATTTATAACTATTTTACAACATATATGTTGTATTTTAGCAGTTCTATTTACTATGTATAACTACTTTACAAGATGTATGTTGTAGTTTAGAAGTTCTATTGACTATTTATAACTATTTTACAACATATATGTTGTATTTTAGCAGTTCTATTTACTATGTATAACTACTGTACAAGATGTATGTTGTAGTTTAGAAGTTCTATTGACTATTTATAACTATTTTACAACATGTATGTTGTATATTAGCAGTTCTATTTACTATGTATAACTACTGTACAAGATGTATGTTGCAGTTTAGAAGTTCTATTGACTATTTATAACTATTTTACAACATGTATGTTGTATATTAGCAGTTCTATTTACTTGATATAACTACTGTACAAGATGTATGTTGCAGTTTAGAAGTTCTATTGACTATTTATAACTATTTTACAACATGTATGTTGTATTTTAGCAGTTCTATTTACTTGATATAACTACTGTACAAGATGTATGTTGTAGTTTAGAAGTTCTATTGACTATTTATAAGTACTTTTTAAGATGCTGGTTTTATTTTATAAATTCTATTTTTACAACTACTTTAACAGACGTATGTTGTATTTTAGCAGTTCTATTTACTATGTATAACTACTTTACAAGATGTATGTTGTAGTTTAGAAGTTCTATTGACTATTTATAACTATTTTACAACATATATGTTGTATTTTAGCAGTTCTATTTACTATGTATAACTACTGTACAAAATGTATGTTGTAGTTTAGAAGTTCTATTGACTATGTATAACTATTTTACAACATGTATGTTGTATATTAGCAGTTCTATTTACTATGTATAACTACTGTACAAGATGTATGTTGTAGTTTAGAAGTTCTATTGACTATTTATAACTATTTTACAACATGTATGTTGTATATTAGCAGTTCTATTTACTTGATATAACTACTGTACAAGATGTATGTTGCAGTTTAGAAGTTCTATTGACTATTTATAACTATTTTACAACATGTATGTTGTATTTTAGCAGTTCTATTTACTTGATATAACTACTGTACAAGATGTATGTTGTAGTTTAGAAGTTCTATTGGCTATTTATAACTATTTTACAACATGTATGTTGTATTTTAGCAGTTCTATTTACTTGATATAACTACTGTACAAGATGTATGTTGTAGTTTAGAAGTTCTATTGACTATTTATAAGTACTTTTTAAGATGCTGGTTTTATTTTATAAATTCTATTTTTACAACTACTTTAACAGACGTATGTTGTATTTTAGAAGTTCTGTTAACTGTTTATAACTACTTTACAAATTTTTGTTGTAGTTCAGAAGTTCTGTTAACTGTTTATAACTACTTTACAAGATGTATGTTGTATTTTAGAAGTTCTTTACTATTTATAACTACTTTAAAAGATTTCTGCTGTATTTTTGAACTTCTGTTGACTATTCATAACTACAATTTTTAGATGTATGGTGCATTTTATTTGTTCTGGTGACTATTTATAACTACTTTACAACACTTATGTTGTAGTGTATTAGATTTATTGACTATTTATGATTACTTTACAAGATGTACATTGTTGTTTAGAAGGTATGTTGACTATTTATAAATAGTTTACAAGATGTATATTGTATTTTATAAATTCTATTGACTATTTATAACTACTTTACGAGACATGTTGTATTTTAGATAATGTGAAACTCAATATCAAAATTTTTTTTTCTCTTTCAGAAAGCAGACATAATAACATTGGAAAGAAAAGTTAGTAGAGGCATGTTTGAAAACAGCTGCACTGAATTAAAGTCTGAGCTTTCTAAAATGTTGAATCGACTAACCTCTCTTGTAAGTGTTTTTTTTTTCAGAACTAGATTCTGTATTTCTAGTAATTTTCAATTTCAAAAATTGAAAGATGTCTATTTCTTTATTTTTTCTGTGTTTCTTCATGTGGTCTGTAAGTATGTTTTACTCTATTTCTTAGTTTATTTTTGTAGTGTTTGTTGGTTAGTTTATTATGATGTGGTCTGTAGATTTGTTTATTTTGATGTTGTCTGTAGATTTGTTTGTTCTTCCCTGTATTTCTTAGTTTATTTTGATGTGGTTTGTAGGTTTGTTTGTGTTTTTTCTGTATTTCTTAGTTTATATTTGATGTGGACTGTATTCTGTGTAGTTTAGTTGTTACTGTATACAGTCACTCTTGAGTTGTTTGTTTTTTTGTATTTCTTTATTTTTTTGTGGTTTGTAGGTTTGTGTCTTTTTCTGTATTTTTAGTTTATTTTGATGTGGTATGTAGATTTATTTGTCTTTCTCTGTATTTCTTTGTTTATTTTTGTAGTGTTTGTCGGTTGTTGTTTTTTTTGGTATTGTTTAGTTTATTTTGATGTTGTCTATTTATATGCAAAAACGGCTCGTTTGGGTTGAGAAAATATTTTACATAGAAGAGCAAACAATGTTTCAACCTTGTATGTAAAATATTTTCTCAACCCAAACGAGCCGTTTTTGCATATAAATTTCTCAACAAGTGGGTTTCTCAACATCACTGATTTGATGTTGTCTGTAGATTTGTTTGTTTTTCTCTGTATTTCTTAGTTTGTTTTGATGTGGCCTATAGATTTGTTTTTTTTTCTCTGTATTTCTTAGTTTATTATGATGTGGTCTGTAGATTTGTTTGTATTGTCTCTGTATTTCTTAGTTTATTATGATGTGGTCTGTAGATTTGTTTGTATTTCTTAGTTTATTATGATGTGGTTTGTAGATTTGTTTGTTTTTATCTGTATTTAGTAGTTTATTTTGATGTGGTCTGTAGATTTGTTTGTATTTTCTCCGTATTTATTGGTTTATTATGATGTTGTCTGTAGATTTGTTTGTTCTTCTCTGTATTTCTTAGTTTATTTTGATGTGGCCTATAGATTTGTTTGTTTTTCTCTGTAATTCTTAGTTTATTTTGATGTGGTCTGTAGTTTTTTTTTTCTCTGTATTTCTTAGTTTATTATGATGTGGTCTGTAGATTTGTTTCTTTTTCTCTGTATTTCTTAGTTTATTATGATGTGGTCTGTAGATTTGTTTCTTTTTCTTTGTTTGTTAGTTTATTTTGATGTGGTCTTCAAATATGTGTTTTTCTGTATGTCTTAAGTTTATTTTGATGTGGTCTGTAAATATATGTTTTTCTGTATTATTTTGTTGTGTACCTTCTAACTTCTTTTTTATATGGTGTATTGATTGGTTTTGCTTTGTCTCATAATTTTTAGTTCTTGTAGTTTCTATTTTCTAGTGAAGTTTCTTCTGGTTCCTTTTTATGTGATCTCTTGGTTTGATTGCATTTATTTAGATAATTTTTATGCATTGTTTTAATTACATTAATTGTATTCTGTGTAGTTCAGTTGTTTCTGTATACAGTCACTCTTGAGTTGCTGTTGAAGCAGGTCAGTGTTGTGATTCAAGAAATCTTAAACGGTATGTGTATATTTTTTAGGAATTAGAATGGCAAAAATCAATAACTGAGCTCACTGGTGACTTGGATAAGCAAATGAAAAAGATGGATCTAGACTCAGTTAAAAGTTATGTAGAAAAAGAGATTAGAGGTATATTAAGAAAGCTCATTGAACTTGAAGAATCAAGGAATTTATCTGATGCTGCTGCTACAACAAAAACGTAAGTTTTACAGTAATGTTATATCAACTTGGTACCAGTGTTAATTGTGTAAATAATGTTATATCAACTTGGTACCAGTGTGAATTGTGTAACTAATGTTATATCAACATGGTGCCAGTGTTAATTGTGTAAATAATGTTATATCAACTTGGTACAAGTGTTAATTGTGTTATATCAACTTGGTACCAGTGTGAATTGTGTAACTAATGTTATATCAACATGGTACCAGTGTGAATTGTGTAAATTATGTTATATCAACTTCGTACAAGTGTTAATTGTGTTATATCAACTTGATACAAATGTTAATTGTGTTATATCAACTTGGTACAAGTGTTAATTGTGTTATATCAACTTGGTACCAGTGTGAATTGTGTAACTAATGTTATATCAACTTGGTACAAGTGTTAATTGTGTTATATCAACTTGGTACCAGTGTGAATTGTGTAACTAATGTTATATCAACATGGTGCCAGTGTGAATTGTGTAACTAATGTTATATCAACATGGTGCCAGTGTGAATTGTGTAACTAATGTTATATTAACATGGTGCCAGTGTTATTTGTGTGACTAATGTTATATCAACTTGGTACCAGTGTGAATTGTGTAACTAATGTTATATCAACATGGTGCCAGTGTTAATTGTGTGACTAATGTTATATCAACTTGGTACCAGTGTGAATTGTGTAACTAATGTTATATCAACATGGTGCCAGTGTTAATTGTGTAAATAATGTTATATCAACTTGGTACAAGTGTTATATCAACTTGGTACCAGTGTGAATTGTGTAACTAATGTTATATCAACATGGTACCAGTGTGAATTGTTTAAATAATGTTATATCAACTTCGTACAAGTGTTAATTGTGTTATATCAACTTGATACAAGTGTTAATTGTGTTATATCAACTTGGTACAAGTGTTAATTGTGTTATATCAACTTGGTACCAGTGTGAATTGTGTAACTAATGTTATATCAACATGGTGCCAGTGTTAATTGTGTAACTAATGTTATTATTAACATGGTGCCAGTGTTATTTGTGTGGCTAATGTTATATCAACATGGTTCCAGTGTTAATTGTGTAACTAATGTTATATTAACATGGTGCCAGTGTTATTTGTGTGACTAATGTTATATCCACTTGGTACCAGTGTGAATTGTGTAAATAATGTTAGATCAACATGGTGCCGGTGTTAATTGTGTAAATAATGTTATATCAACATGGTGCCAGTGTTAATTGTGTTATATCAACTTGGTACAAGTGTTAATTGTGTTATATCAACTTGGTACCAGTGTTAATTGTGTAACTGGTCTTACATCAACTTAGTACCAGTGTTAATTGAACCAGAAAATATTTTGAATATTTTTAAAGTAAAGATAATTTTTAAATAATAGAAACAAATGTATGTTTTGTTAAATTGTTATAGAACTGTAAGTGAAGGATGTTATCTTTTTTACATTATGTGTATTGTTCTTATAGAGTTGAATTTATTTGCTGTAAATAATATACATTTCTCATTCATGAATTAACTATGAAACTTAAACATTGTGTGCAGTATGTTTTCATGACATTGGTTGGAATATATTGGTAATACAGAGGCTGAGTAGATTATATTAAGTGATTTTAATGTTTTAGACTTCATCACTTCATTACAGTGTATGTCATTGTGTCTGCACCTGATGATCTGGCATCTTGACATTTACTCTGCATTGTAATTTCCTCTTCAAGTGTTTCTTCTGTAAAGCTGTTTTGTTCAACGTACACCATTCATCTTTGCTGTGCTCCAGTGGGACAACAGTATGTTAATAGACTTACAATTCTAGAACCTGAGATTTAATTCCCTGTGGTGGACACAGCATTGCTCTAAAACAAACTAACTCTCCTTGCTTGTTTTCTGTAATTCATCTTGTGAACAAGGACATTGGTTTCCCTGTACTTCTGTGCCCAGTGGGACAACAGTATGTTAATAGACATACAATTCTAAAACATGAGATTTAGTTCCCTGTAGTGGACACAGCATTGCTCTAAAACAAACTAACTCTCCTTGCTTGTTTTCTGTACTTCATCTTGTGAACAAGGACATTGGTTTCCCATACTTCTTACTAAACATTCTGATTGCACATAAATCAATAGATGCAGCATCTAGTGAATTTACTGATATGTCTTTTTATGGAATAGAATGAATGAATGTTTCAGTCTCTATCTATATGAGGAGCGTAATAGTTGAGTAGATGTGATGTGAAAGAAACACATGACTTGTATCATTTCTCCAGATGGAAATTCTTCTTCATGATTATGTTGCTTAAGTTTCCTGAAGCAAACAGATAGCTTTTACTAGTGATCTGTTACAAGATGCTGCACTTGACATACCACAGTAACATTTTTTATAGGTCTCATTTAGAATTATTCTTGTTCATGTTTATCCACATTCAGTTTTTTTCTGACATTGAATACAAGAGCTATCCCCAAATTTGGAAATCTAAACTTATAATTCGAACATATTTGTATGGCCTGAGTTTATAAATATTTAGCACTGGAGAAGGCTAACATGTATAGTTGTCTGGAAAATACTATATAGTTGGTGACATCACACTATCTGTAAAAAAAACACAAGAAAAGTTAAAATGTATTTGTGGTACATGTTTATCCACTAAAGCTGTACATTGACTGTGATTGTTACATAGCTTACTGATTTTCATATTTCAAATTGTATATTATTCTGCATACCATATCATGTTTTCTTTATATTTTCTGCAAAGTAATGATTTTATTTAATTATTTTGCTACAATTTCTTTATTTATAGTTTTGGTAAGGTAACTTATCTTGGTTTGTTCCTATTTTTTTTCTCATTTTTCTTTCAGATATTTCATCATTTATGATAAATTCCAAAGCTTCAAATTTTTCTTTCACATACTTTCAGTACTCTGACAAAAGCTTTAGGTGAGGAGATTTCAACTGAGGAATTTTCAACTATAATTCCTATGAGATTGATGTTATAGGAGTCAACCTTCTTCCGTTGTTGCTTGATTTCTTTGGCAATCTACCAAACCTTTTCATGATGATAAGAATTTTGACAATCTTTTCTTCTAAGTAACTATTCTGTGCCTCTCCAAGCTTCTGGTGTGGAATCTGCTGAGCTTAACTCTTCCATTTTACCAATTTCCTGTGACACTGTTCCTTCCTTATTACATCATGCCCATTCCTGTGACACTGTTCCTTCCTTATTACATGATATCCCTTCCTGTGACACTGTTCCTTCCTTATTACGTGATGCCCCTTCCTGTGACACTGTTCCTTCCTTATTACGTGATGCCCCTTCCTGTGACACTGTTCCTTCCTTATTACATGATGCCCCTTCCTGTGACACTGTTCCTTCCTTATTACATCATGCCCCTTCCTGTGACACTGTTCCTTCCTTATTACATGATACCCCTTCCTGTGACACTGTTCCTTCCTTATTACATGATGCCCCTTCCTGTGACACTGTTCCTTCCTTATTACGTGATGCCCCTTCCTGTGACACTGTTCCTTCCTTATTACATGATACCCCTTCCTGTGACACTGTTCCTTCCTTATTACATGATGCCCCTTCCTGTGACACTGTTCCTTCCTTATTACATGATGCCCCTTCCTGTGACACTGTTCCTTCCTTATTACATGATACCCCTTCCTGTGACACTGTTCCTTCCTTATTACATGATGCCCCTTCCTGTGACACTGTTCCTTCCTTATTACATGATGCCCCTTCCTGTGACACTGTTCCTTCCTTATTACATGATACCCCTTCCTGTGACACTGTTCCTTCCTTATTACACCATGCCCCTTCCTGTGACACTGTTCCTTCCTTATTACATGATGCCCCTTCCTGTGACACTGTTCCTTCCTTATTACATGATGCCCCTTCCTGTGACACTGTTCCTTCCTTATTACATGATGCCCCTTCCTGTGACACTGTTCCTTCCTTATTACATGATGCTTCCCTTCCTGTGACATTGTTCCTTCCTTATTACATGATACCCCTTCCTGTGACACTGTTCCTTCCTTATTACATGATACCCCTTCCTGTGACACTGTTCCTTCCTTATTACATGATACCCTTCCTGTGACACTGTTCCTTCCTTATTACATGATGCCCCTTCCTGTGACACTGTTCCTTCCTTATTACATGATACCCCTTCCTGTGACACTGTTCCTTCCTTATTACATGATACCCCTTCCTGTGACACTGTTCCTTCCTTATTACGTGATGCCCCTTCCTGTGACACTGTTCCTTCCTTATTACGTGATGCCCCTTCCTGTGACACTGTTCCTTCCTTATTACATGATGCCCCTTCCTGTGACACTGTTCCTTCCTTATTACATCATGCCCCTTCCTGTGACACTGTTCCTTCCTTATTACATGATGCCCCTTCCTGTGACACTGTTCCTTCCTTATTACGTGATGCCCCTTCCTGTGACACTGTTCCTTCCTTATTACGTGATGCCCCTTCCTGTGACACTGTTCCTTCCTTATTACGTGATGTTCCTTCCTGTGACACTGTTCCTTCCTTATTACATCATGCCCCTTCCTGTGACACTGTTCCTTCCTTATTACATGATACCTCTTACTGTGACACTGTTCCTTCCTTATTACATGATACCTCTTACTGTGACACTGTTCCTTCCTTATTACATGATGCCCCTTCCTTAGAGTGTTTTGTTTTCTCTTCTTCTGGTGTCAGGGTTCATGCTGAGTATTTAATTCTCAATTGAGAGTAGGTACTACCATGTGTCAGAGGTTCTATTTCCAATACTGCTTGGTCTTGGACTGGTGTTGACTGGCTACATATGATCCATTGTGTGTTAGTCATGGAGCACATTCATTTAAGTTTTCCCCACATTTGTGTGTGTATAGGATTCTTGTACATAATATTAATATTCTAGTATACAGTGATTCAGATTCCAACACTTGTCTGTTTGTTTTTTTCTCCCTTTTTGTTTGCTCCTTCCACTTTCCACCCATGTATGAGACATCTCTTTCCACACTTGCTACAGTGTGTACCTGGTACCAAACTAGTGCAGTGTTCCACATGTGTTCCCAAAGAGGATCACACTTGAGGAGTGTTCATTGGACACTTTTGAAGGATGCTTCTTTTTTATGCTTTTTCTCAGTCCTTCTTCCTATTCAATGTGGGATTCTAACTACACATGTGAGAAAAGGAAATGTGCTGTATTGAACATTATTATTTTCCTATACTAAAAATATACTTCTAACAGATACTTACCTTCTCTCACACTTTCAATCTTTCTTTGCTGCTATAAACAAGTGCTTCCATTTTCTGCCCGATCTCAAAGTAATAGTTTAGTACAGTTGAATAGAGAGTTGCATGCATCAGGAGCATGTCACACTGCTATTGGTGGAAGGTTGACACATTATGATTTCATGCGAGATGCTGTTGAACCACATTGATTATGGATTATGTGGGAATTCAAGGCTTGTTCCATGCAAAACAAAAGTTTGGATATAGATGGCAGCATTGAATGAGAATACCTGTTAATGTGAGTTAACTGTGGAGAGTACCTGAGTGACTCTACTGTTCACACGATTTTAAATAATCTTCACTCATATTCCATATCATTCTGTTAATAGAATTTTTGATCCATATTACTTGACATTTAAAGTACTATTGTGTTAGTATATAATGTATATTAATTTTAAGTCATGAAAATAATGAAATTTCTCATTGGAACCATATTTCTTGATGGTTAACAGGCTATTGTGTTATATATTGTAGATTAATCTCGAGTTATGGAAATTATATAATTATTACATGCTTAATACTTGGAATAATATAAAATAACTGTGATTGCAGACACAGAAATCTATCAGTGTTTAAACTAACAATAACTAAGCCTTAATTAAGTACAGCCTATACTTAAAAGAGATAAGGTAATTACAGCTTGTGTACATCCTGTGCATTAAGTTAGTTAATACTAGCTTTACCATACTTAATGCTATCAACAAAAATATCATTATGTTATTCTTCAACCTGCCATTAGACCTTTGTAAACACTTTGATAACCTTGTAATATTTTGTTGTACAAGATCTTTACTGAAGTATATTTACATCTGCCTTTTGATTGCATTTATTGAAATTAGGTGGATATGCATGCACATTTAGACAGTGAGGTGCAATTGCATTTTCAAGTTAAAGTACTGTTGTGTTGTTCTACAATATACAATAATCTTGAATTATGGAAATAATTTAATATTTTTTATCAGGTGCTTACTACTTGGTGGTTAAAGTTGTGTTGTGTTGTTATGTAATAAACAGTAATCTTGAATCATGGAAATAATGTAATTTTTTATTAAGTGCTTACTATTTGATGGTTAAAGTACTGTTGTGTTGTTATGTAATAAACAGTAATCTTGAATCATGAAAATAATGTAATTTTTTATTAAGTGCTTACTACTTGATGGTTAAAGTACTGTTGTGTTGTTATGTATTAAACAGTAATCTTGAATCATGAAAATAATGTAATTTTTTATTAAGTGCTTACTATTTGATGGTTAAAGTACTGTTGTGTTGTTATGTAATAAACAGTAATCTTGAATCATGAAAATAATGTAATTTTTTATTAAGTGCTTACTACTTGATGGTTAAAGTACTGTTGTGTTGTTATGTAATAAACAGTAATCTTGAATCATGAAAATAATGTAATTTTTTATTAAGTGCTTACTATTTGATGGTTAAAGTACTGTTGTGTTGTTATGTAATAAACAGTAATCTTGAATCATGAAAATAATGTAATTTTTATTAAGTGCTTACTATTTGATGGTTAAAGTACTGTTGTGTTGTTATGTAATAAACAGTAATCTTGAATCATGAAAATAATGTAATTTTTTATTAAGTGCTTACTACTTGATGGTTAAAGTACTGTTGTGTTATATAATATACGTTAATCTTGAATCATGGAAATAATGTAATGTTTTACTAGATGGTTATTACAGATGGTTAAATAATGTAATGTTTTACCAGATGGTTAAATAACGTAATGTTTTACTAGATGGTTATTACAGATGGTTAAATAATGTAATGTTTTACCAGATGATTATTACAGATGGTTAAATAATGTAATGTTTTACTAGATGGTTATTACAGATGGTTAAATAATGTAATGTTTTACCAGATGGTTAAATAATGTAATGTTTTACTAGATGGTTATTACAGATGGTTAAATAATGTAATGTTTTACTAGATGGTTATTACAGATGGTTAAATAATGTAATGTTTTTAAATAACATTATCTGTAACTATAATTTTCATTTTGCTCTTCATCTCATGTAGTAAACCACACTCCTTATGTGAAAACAGGTGAAGTTACTAGTTGTGTTTAAATAACACCATTTTATAGATACATCTAATCACTAACTTGTGAGTGAAAGCTACAGAACCATGTTACATGAGTTATTGTAATAGTCAAATATAAGGTGGAAAATCTTTGAGTTCATAGGCCTTGTGTGTGTATATATATATCGTTAAGAGTTCACAGGTCTTGTGATACTTGTGTATATAGTGTAATAGGTCTTGTGGCCTCTGTGTATATATCGTTAAGAGTTCACAGGTCTTGTGATACTTGTGTATATTGTGTAATAGATCTTGTGACTTCTGTGTATATATCGTTAGAGTTTACAGGTCTTGTGATACTTGTGTATATAGTGTAATAGGTCTTGTGACTTCTGTGTATATATCGTTAGAGTTTACAGGTCTTGTGATACTTGTGTATATAGTGTAATAGGTCTTGTGGCCTCTGTGTATATATCGTTAGAGTTCACAGGTTTGTTGATACTTGTGTATATAGTGTAATAGGTCTTGTGGCCTCTGTGTATATATCGTTAGAGTTTACAGGTCTTGTGATAGTTGTGTATATAGTGTAATAGGTCTTGTGGCCTCTGTGTATATATTGTTAGAATTCACAGGTTTTGTGGGCTTTGGGTATTTACTGTAGGTTTTCACAGACCTGATGTCTAAGTAAGATATAACCCATAATTTGGAACTTTTCAGAAAGTGTGTTGGCACCAAGAAATACAATGGCTGATAAATAAGGTACAATTAGAAACTTTATAGAGAGTGCACCTACACCAAGAAATGCAATAGCTGATAAGTATGGTATAGACTGTCATTTGAAACTTTTCAGAGGATGTGTCTGCATCAAGAAATGTGATAGCTGATAAGTAAGATATAGACTGTCATTTGAAACTTTTCAGAGGATGTGTCTGCATCAAGAAATGTGATAGCTGATAAGTAAGATATAGACTGTCATTTGAAACTTTTCAGAGGATGTGTCTGCATCAAGAAATGTGATAGCTGATAAGTAAGATACATACTGTCATTTGAAACTTTTCAGAGGGTGTGTCTACATCAAGAAATGCGATAGCTGATAAGTAAGATACATACTGTCATTAGAAACTTTTCAGAGGGTGTGTCTACATCAAGAAATGTGATAGCTGATAAGTAAGATACATACTGTCATTAGAAACTTTTCAGAGGATGTGTCTGCATCAAGAAATGTGATAGCTGATAAGTGAGATACATACTGTCATTAGAAACTTTTCAGAGGGTGTGTCTACATCAAGAAATGTGATAGCTGATAAGTAAGATACATACTGTCATTAGAAACTTTTCAGAGGGTGAGTCTACATCAAGAAATGTGATAGCTGATAAGTGAGATACATACTGTCATTAGAAACTTTTCAGAGGGTGTGTCTGCATCAAGAAATGTGATAGCTGATAAGTAAGATACATACTGTCATTTGAAACTTTTCAGAGGGTGTGTCTACATCAAGAAATGTGATAGCTGATAAGTGAGATACATACTGTCATTAGAAACTTTTCAGAGGGTGTGTCTGCATCAAGAAATGTGATAGCTGATAAGTAAGATACATACTGTCATTTGAAACTTTTCAGAGGGTGTGTCTACATCAAGAAATGTGATAGCTGATAAGTAAGATACATACTGTCATTAGAAACTTTTCAGAGGATGTGTCTGCATCAAGATATGTGATAGCTGATAAGTAAGATACATACTGTCATTTGAAACTTTTCAGAGGATGTGTCTACATCAAGAAATGTGATAGCTGATAAGTGAGATACATACTGTCATTAGAAACTTTTCAGAGGGTGTGTCTGCATCAAGAAATGTGATAGCTGATAAGTAAGATACATACTGTCATTTGAAACTTTTCAGAGGGTGTGTCTACATCAAGAAATGTGATAGCTGATAAGTAAGATACATACTGTCATTAGAAACTTTTCAGAGGGTGTGTCTGCATCAAGAAATGTGATAGCTGATAAGTAAGATACATACTGTCATTTGAAACTTTTCAGAGGGTGTGTCTACATCAAGAAATGTGATAGCTGATAAGTAAGATACATACTGTCATTTGAAACTTTTCAGAGAGTGTGTCTACATCAAGAAATGTGATAGCTGATAAGTAAGATACATACTGTCATTAGAAACTTTTCAGAGGGTGTGTCTGCATCAAGAAATGTGATAGCTGATAAGTAAGATACATACTGTCATTTGAAACTTTTCAGAGGGTGTGTCTACATCAAGAAATGTGATAGCTGATAAGTAAGATACATACTGTCATTTGAAACTTTTCAGAGAGTGTGTCTACATCAAGAAATGTGATAGCTGATAAGTAAGATACATACTGTCATTAGAAACTTTTCAGAGGGTGTGTCTGCATCAAGAAATGTGATAGCTGATAAGTAAGATACATACTGTCATTTGAAACTTTTCAAAGGGTGTCTCTACATCAAGAAATGTGATAGCTGATAAGTAAGATACATACTGTCATTTGAAACTTTTCAGAGAGTGTGTCTACATCAAGAAATGTGATAGCTGATAAGTAAGATACATACTGTCATTAGAAACTTTTCAGAGGGTGTGTCTGCATCAAGAAATGTGATAGCTGATAAGTAAGATACATACTGTCATTTGAAACTTTTCAGAGGGTGTGTCTACATCAAGAAATGTGATAGCTGATAAGTAAGATACATACTGTCATTTGAAACTTTTCAGAGAGTGTGTCTACATCAAGAAATGTGATAGCTGATAAGTAAGATACATACTGTCATTAGAAACTTTTCAGAGGGTGTGTCTGCATCAAGAAATGTGATAGCTGATAAGTAAGATACATACTGTCATTTGAAACTTTTCAAAGGGTGTCTCTACATCAAGAAATTTGATAGCTGATAAGTAAGATACATACTGTCATTTGAAACTTTTCAAAGGGTGTCTCTACATCAAGAAATGTGATAGCTGATAAGTAAGATACATACTGTCATTAGAAACTTTTCAGAGGGTGTGTCTACATCAAGAAATGTGATAGCTGATAAGTAAGATACATACTGTCATTAGAAACTTTTCAGAGGGTGAGTCTACATCAAGAAATGTGATAGCTGATAAGTAAGATACATACTGTCATTTGAAACTTTTCAGAGGGTATGTCTACATCAAGAAATGTGATAGCTGATAAGTAAGATACATACTGTCATTAGAAACTTTTCAGAGGGTGTGTCTACATCAAGAAATGTGATAGCTGATAAGTAAGATACATACTGTCATTATTAACTTTTCAGAGGGTGTGTCTACATCAAGAAATGTGATAGCTGATAAGTAAGATACATACTGTCATTTGAAACTTTTCAGAGGGTATGTCTACATCAAGAAATGTGATAGCTGATAAGTAAGATACATACTGTCATTAGAAACTTTTCAGAGGGTGTGTCTACATCAAGAAATGTGATAGCTGATAAGTAAGATATAGAGTGTCATTTGAAACTTTTCAGGGGGTGTACACACACCAAAAATTAAAGGTTTGTTTGATTAGCTATTCAAATCTTTAAGTCAGTTAGAAGAATATTTGCAAGTGCATAATAACTAAAACTGTTGAAGCATCAGGCCTTACGAATAATCTACATGGTTTTGTGGGTCTGTGGTCTATCATCAATAATATCACTGTCTGATGATAGTGGAACCAAGTCATGTAGGTTATTAGTAGGGCCAGACTCTTCCAACAATTTTAAATTATTGTGTATTTTTAAATGTTGTTTCAGCTGGGTCTTTAATTATATAAGGTTGATATTTATGTGAAATATCCTTGAAAATATTTAAATTTCTTTTCAAATATTTAAAATGTTATGTGTAACCTTTCAGAAATGTTTCCACTGTTAAGGTTGAGCACAGTAGTATATTTTTGATATTTTGATTATAACTAATGTTCTCATATGAGTGAAGTTTAATGCCCTCTATTGTTTATAGCCATAGAGGATGGTGATGGTACTGTATATTAATCTGAGTTATTTATCTTCATTGTGAAACTTCTGATGTCATACAATTTCTTTACATTTTCTGTTTTATGTGAAATGCTTATAAATGTGTCTTTAGAAAGAGACATTTTATTTTTCCTTTTTATAAAACATGGTTTGACAGTTATTGTTGTACATGTGTTCTAATCTCAGTCTTAACTGAAGAATTTTAATTAGATCTCTTAACTTAATAGACTGATACTTTCAAAGTAAGAGGAGACATTTACATTTTAAAACATCAATAATTATGGGACTGTTCTGTATTCTTAGTGGTTGGTCTTGTGCCAGTGGTCTTCAATTCAGTCAGCTAACTCCTCCATACTCTGTGTTTGGTACCACCAAGCTTCAGAAACCACTGTAAGTTGAACTTTAACAAAGGTTCAGTGTTATTTCTCTGTGTACTTGAGTAAAGAATATTTTAGAACTTTATCTATACTGATCTTTATTATTCATTCAATTTATTGTCCTTCCTTTGATGTAATACTATAAACTACTTTATAGATGTTAGTTTGATTGTCCCACACTTGATTTAATTCTAAAATTAATTTATAGATGTTAGTTTGATTGTCCTACCCGTGATTTAATTCTGTAAATTAATTTATAGATGTTAGTTTGATTGTCCTACCCTTGATTTAATTCTGTAAATTAATTTATAGATGTTAGTTTGATTGTCCTACCCTTGATTTAATTCTATGAATTAATTTATAGATGTAAGTTTGATTGTCCTACACTTGATGTACTGCTATAAACTAATTTATAGATGACAGTTTGTCCTACTTTTGATGTAATGCTATAAACTACTTTCTAGATGACAGTTTATTTGTCCTACTCTTGATGTAATGCTGTAAACTAATTTCTAGATGACAGTTTATTTGTCCTACTCTTGATGTCATGATATAAACTAGTTTCTAGATGACAGTTTATTTGTCCTACTCTTGATGTAATGCAATAAACTAGTTTCTAGATGACAGTTTGTTTATCTACTCCTGGTGTAATGTTAATGTGATTATGTTACCACTGATGTAATGACTTAAATTAGTTTTCAGACATTTTCTTCATTTTGCTATTTTTGATATAATGCCATAAATTAATTTCTAGATGTTATTTTGGTTGTTTCAGTCTTATGTAATGCCATAAAAAAATTCTACGTCCATAGTTTCCTTGTTCTACTCTTGGTGTAATGCTATGAAGCATTTGTCTATTAGTAGTTTCAGTGTTTTAGTCTTGATGTAATGCCATACAAAATTCTACATTGGTGGTTTTCTTGTTCTACTCTTGGTGTGATGCTATAAAACATTTATCAATTAGTAGTTTCAGTGTTCTACTCTTGGTGTAATGCTATAAAACATCATTTTGTAGTTTCAGTATTCTACTGTGAGTGTAGTGCTATAAAACATTTATCAGTTTGAAGTTTCAGTGTTTTACTCTTGGTGTAGTGCTATAAAACATCAGTTTGTAGTTTCAGTGTTCTACTCTTGGTGTAATGCTATAAAACATCAGTTTGTAGTTTCAGTGTTCTACTCTTGGTGTAATGCTATAAAACATCAGTTTGTAGTTTCAGTGTTCTACTCTTGGTGTAATGCTATAAAACATCAGTTTGTAGTTTCAGTGTTCTACTCCTGGTGTAATGCTATAAAACATCAGTTTGTAGTTTCAGTGTTCTACTCTTGGTGTAATGCTATAAAACATCAGTTTGTAGTTTCAGTGTTCTACTCTTGGTGTAATGCTATAAAACATCAGTTTGTAGTTTCAGTGTTCTACTCTTGGTGTAATGCTATAAAACATCAGTTTGTAGTTTCAGTGTTCTACTATTGATGTAGTGCTATAAAACATTTATCAGTTAGTAGTTTCAGTGTTTTACTCTTGGTGTAATGCTATAAAAATTATCCATTGGTAGTTTTCTTGTTCTACTCTTGGTGTGATGCTATAAAACATTTATCAATTAGTAGTTTCAGTGTTCTACTCTTGGTGTAATGCTATAAAACATCATTTTGTAGTTTCAGTATTCTACTGTGAGTGTAGTGCTATATAACATTTATCAGTTTGTAGTTTCAGTGTTCTACTCTTGGTGTAGTGCTATAAAACATCAGTTTGTAGTTTCAGTGTTCTACTCTTGGTGTAATGCTATAAAACATCAGTTTGTAGTTTCAGTGTTCTACTCTTGGTGTAATGCTATAAAACATCAGTTTGTAGTTTCAGTGTTCTACTCTTGGTGTAATGCTATAAAACATCAGTTTGTAGTTTCAGTGTTCTACTCCTGGTGTAATGCTATAAAACATCAGTTTGTAGTTTCAGTGTTCTACTCTTGGTTTAATGCTATAAAACATCAGTTTGTAGTTTCAGTGTTCTACTCTTGATGTAGTGCTATAAAACATTTATCAGTTAGTAGTTTCAGTGTTTTACTCTTGGTGTAATGCTATAAAAAATTATCCATTGGTAGTTTTCTTGTTCTACTCTTGGTGTGATGCTATAAAACATTTATCAATTAGTAGTTTCAGTGTTCTACTCTTGGTGTAATGCTATAAAACATCATTTTGTAGTTTCAGTATTCTACTCTTGATGTAGTGCGATAAAACATTTATCAGTTAGTAGTTTCAGTGTTTTACTCTTGGTGTAATGCTATAAAAAATTATCCATTGGTAGTTTTCTTGTTCTACTCTTGGTGTGATGCTATAAAACATTTATCAATTAGTAGTTTCAGTGTTCTACTCTTGGTGTAATGCTATAAAACATCATTTTGTAGTTTCAGTATTCTACTGTGAGTGTAGTGCTATAAAACATTTATCAGTTTGTAGTTTCAGTGTTCTACTCTTGGTGTAGTGCTATAAAACATCAGTTTGTAGTTTCAGTGTTCTACTCGGTGTAATGCTATAAAACATCAGTTTGTAGTTTCAGTGTTCTACTCTTGGTGTAATGCTATAAAACATCAGTTTGTAGTTTCAGTGTTCTACTCTTGGTGTAATGCTATAAAACATCAGTTTGTAGTTTCAGTGTTCTCTTGGTGTAATGCTATAAAACATCATTTTGTAGTTTCAGTGTTCTACTGTTGGTGTAGTGCTATAAAACATCATTTTGTAGTTTCAGTATTCTACTGTTGGTGTAGTGCTATAAAACACTTATCAGTTTGTAGTTTCAGTGTTCTACTCTTGGTGTAATGCTATAAAACATCAGTTTGTAGTTTCAGTGTTCTACTCTTGGTGTAATGCTATAAAACATCAGTTTGTAGTTTCAGTGTTCTACTTTTGGTGTAGTGCTATAAAACATCATTTTGTAGTTTCATTATTCTACTGTTGATGTAGTGCTATGAAACACTTATCAGTTTGTGGTTTCAGTGTTCTACTCTTGGTGTAATGCTATAAAACATCAGTTTGTAGTTTCAGTGTTCTACTGTTGATATGCCACAGAAACTAACAAGTAACAGTTTTATTGTTCCACTCTTATTGTAATTCATAAAAACTTCTGTATTACTAGATGTATTGCTCTTCTGTTGTGTGAATGTTATTACAAATGTTTTTTCTAAATTGTTTTTATACTGTGTGTGGATACTATGATACATAAACTTTATGTATGTGTGAAAAGTCTGAAAGTGAGCTAGGCTTCTACATCATAGATTATATTTTAACTTTTATGTATGTTAAAAGAAATAAAAAAGTATGTGATATATTCATAAAGGTTAATGATAAATCATATCGTTCTTTATCTGTTCACTGTGGGCTTTTTGTGTGAAAGGTGTATTACATTATTTGAACACGCATTGTGCATTGTTTGTTACTATTGCTCTCTATGCATATTTTTAATAGCACTTTAATTTTGTAATTTTTAATTGTGTAACATGTACAGAAACATTCTCTCTTTCATTGAAGTTCCTTGTCCTATGTGTATACATTTATACAAAGTGTTTATTTATGTGTGTATTTGCATATTTCCTTTCTTTAGTGATTACTTGAATACAATGAAGATGACTATAATTCAAAAGGAACTAACTCAATTACAAAAAGACAATGCATCTGTAGTTTCCTTTTCTCAACCAACAGAGATCTCGGGATTTTCACTCAGTGAATTTGAAACTTCTTCCCAAGGAGTTAACTACATCTCTTCTCACACTGTTTTGAATGAACACTCACATTTTGCTGTTTCAGTACCTCAAAAGTAAGCTGTTATGATTGCTTTATATTCTTCACAATTGCTGTTAACAGTATATACAGTTACATCAGGAAAATATTTTACGATATTCATGACATACGTACGTGAAATAATAAGTATTTGTTTTTAACAAACACAGTAGGCAAACAACCGCTGAAAAGTAAGATAAAACTTTTATTTACCATTACACACTTTCAGGAAAAAATTTTTTATATAAATACGTTTGTAATAACAAAGAGAAAATCATAAATTACTACAACAGTACAACAGAATTCCATTATAATTTATCATGCTTAGTAACTAATCTGTATTAGGGTATAAATCAATATGTTTTGACCTCACTAATGTCTTACTTTACTCTAGCATAAAAAGAAAGACATTCTTCTGTAAATACTTTACAGAGGTTGATAAAACCACTAGGGGGGTGGGGCATTCTGAGCTTTCAGTTATAAACATGTCACAGAGCTAAGTAGGTGTATATAGCAAGTATTTCCAAAAGTGCAAGAGGTGGGTGAAGCCACCATGATTGATTCAACATTTAAATATATCAATATCTCACAAAATAGAAATGATGGGAGGTTCTTAAATTCTAGCTTGTAAGTATCATTAATATGAGTATTTAATTTGGTAGAAACTGTAGACTTTGTATTTTGACAACACAGACATTTAATTTGAACCAAAGCTACATTTAACATACCATGTGATACACAAAAAATAGATATTTAGGTGGTTCTTTTCGGTATTTACCTTTAAATTATGAAATTGATCAATGAATAATACTAAAATATGAATTATAATCTACAGCTTAATGCCAATCCTATTGACATACATTTGTAAAATAGTTCAATAAAATGTTGAATGTGAGTCTATAAACCCAGTAACATGGCCTTTGACCTGGGATCATTGGAAGACCCATGTCTGTAGGGATAAGGAATTGAATATTTAAATATTTTACACATCTGATCAGTGTCTACAGATAACTTATCTACTATTTTCACAACAAATAATTGTTGTTATTTCCTTACAAAATTTACTTTGAAATTTGTCACCAAATTGTCATTATTTCTTCTCTCCATATGTCGGAAAACATTAAACCTAATGAAACAATGATCACTTGTACCCAGATGTTCCACAGTTTCCACCATCTAAATCCTTCTCTCCATATGTAGGAAAACATTAAACCTAATGAAACAATGATCACTTGTACCCAAATGTTCCACAGTTTCCACCATCTAAATCATTTTTATATGTGAATTTAACAAATCTGAAACAGCATTACTTGTAGTTGGTTCCTTAACTGATATGTGAGGAAAGTCATCTTAAACAGTTTCTAAAAACCTTTTCTCTTCATGGTTTCACTCTAGCATTTTCAAATCTATATGTCAAAAATTAAAATCACCTATAATTATGACTTCAATAACAGCTGTAAAGTTTCTCACTAATTTTGTTGGTATCATCTGGTGGTCTGTAACAAATTCTCACTAAAAGCCTCTTTCCTTTATATCCACTAACAGAAACCCAAATGAATTCAATATACTTGCTATTATCTTTCATATCCTCAACTTCAACGGGATGTAACTCACATTTTACACTTAAAGCCCTCTTTTTAATACATATTCTATCCCAATTAAATAGCCTAAACCCTAAATATCAAAGAAATTTCAATAATCAGAATAATTTACATTTAACTATATTTCATTTATTCCCATTACATCACAATCTTTTGTTCCTACCAGTGCTCTAAAGCCATCTGTTTTATTTCTTATACACTTCTGGTCAAAATCTTAAGGCTAATGAACATAAAGAAAAAATATGCATTTTGCATTGTTAGACTCAACCACTTATTTGAGTAAAACTTCGAAAGATGAAAATAAAAACTTTCAGCATTTAGTAGGAAAATATGAACACTATGAAATTACCCTAAATACTAGCTGGTCAAAGTTTAAGACCATACTGAAAGGAAGTATTAATTGGTAAACATATAACAAAATTTAGTCATTTATGTTCAAACATTAGCATTGTCAACATCTCCACTGACATCTCCTGTGTTACATTGGGTAAAAACATGACAAAAACTAAAAGTTGAGAGTTTGAACATGGCAGCATTGTTGAGCTGCAAAAGCAAGGTCTCTCTCAGTGTACCATCGCTGGTGAGATTGGGCAGAGTAAAAGTGCTGTTGCAAATTTCTTAAAAGACCCTGAGGGATACAGAACAAGAATTTCAAGTGGTCAGCCAAGAAAATTTTGCCGACATTGAGCAGAAGGATTTAATGGGTTGTCTGGCAAGACACCAGCCAATCGTCAAACCAAATTAAGGCCCTACGAATGCAGAATACAGCTCAAGAACAATACGATGGCATCTATGAGAGAAAAGCTTTAAAACCATAAACATCTTCAAAAGCCACGCCTCCTTCCACCACGGTTAAACTTTGCTGAGAAGCACCAAACATGGGGACGTAAGAAAGTGGATGAAGGTTTTGTTCTCTGATAACAAAAAATTTAACCTGGATGGTCCAGATGGCTTCAATGTTACTGACACGATAAGGATATCCCACTGGAGACATTTTCTGCACAACACAGTGGAGGAGGTTCCACCATGATCTGGGGTGCTTTCTCCTTCCATGGAACAATGGAGCTTCAGGTTATACAGGGGCGTCAAACAGCAACTGGCTACACTGGCATGTTGGAGAGAGCATCTTTATTGACTGAAGGCCCTCGCATTGTGAAAATGACTGGATCTTTCAGCAGGACAATGCCTGCAGGACAAAGGACTTTTCATGGCGAATAACGTGATTCTTTTGGACCATCCAGCGTGTTTGCCCAAACTGAACAATTGAAAATGTTTGGGGCTGGATGGCAAGGAGAGTCTATAGAAATGGACGTCAATTCCAAATAGTGCATGATCTTTGTGAAGCCATCTTCACCACTTGGAATAACATTCCAGCCAGCCTTCTGCAAATGCTTATATTGATCATGCCAAAGAATGTTTGAAGTTATTCGCAATGACAGCCATGCAACTCACTACTGAGACCTCTTGTTAGACATTTCCTACCCTGTTTAGGACTTCTTTTTGGTGTGGTCTTAAACTTTTGACCAGCTAGTAATTAGGTTAATTTCATGGTATTCACATTTTCCCTACTCAATGCTAAAAGTGTTTTATTTTTACTTTCCCTTTTATTTTCATCTTTCGAGCTCTACTCAAATAAGTGGTTGAGTGTAACAACACAAAATGCATATTTTGTCTTTATGTTCATTGGCCTTAAGAGTTTGGTCAGCAGTGTATATCTAGCATTATATTTAGCCCTAGTCACCTACTTATAACTCCATCCCCATACTTAATTCTCTGCATTATCCCTGACAAAATTAAGTCATGGACTTTCTTTTTAAATACCTTTATCAACCTTTTCAACTTATTAATTAGTTACTCTGACCTATCTTTCTGTACATCATTAGCCCCTACATACACAACAAAAACTGCATCTCTGCTAGTCCCCTCTATTTTATCTACTGCTCTGCCAGTTATATCCTCCTCCAAGGTAACACAATTTAATTTTTTTTACCATATTTACCCTACAAACTATCCCATTCATAGGCTTTGTTTAGGTATCACCTATAACTTTCATCTCCTTAAGTTTATTTTCCACATTCTTTTCTGCCCGTTTAGTTTTCCTTTTCTCCAGTAGTTCCTCATTTACGTAAACCAAGGGCTGAAGTCTTTTAACTCAACAGAGTAGGCTCATTAACAGTTAAATTCACTACTTTTAGTCCTAACAATACTCTTTCTAACTTCTCAGAAACCAATTTTAACTGCCATGTTCCTTGCACATAAAAGTGTAAGCTTCTTTTTGAATACTGCTACCATTTCCCACAGTCTATACTTCTCTTGTCTCTACTTTACTTAGGATATCCTCCAACCTACAAAGTCTATATAACAGTCACACATCTTCACTACTAGCTTCCTTAAAAGTACATGACATTTGTAAGTTCTCAGTTAAAACCCATAACATTTAAAAAACTGTGAACACTTTATTCCTACACTTGTATCAAATACCAGTAGCCTGTTATTGATACTTTGACTATTAAGCCTAATGTTTAAGAATAAATTATATTAATTTTTTGGCACTACTTTGTCTTCACTGTAAAGTAATTATGTTTATTTTATTTATATACAACTTAGAAATATAGCTGTATTAGAAGGGACAATAACTAGACTTTACTTTGATATATACATAACATTAACAATACAATGTATTTAGCTTGGTTTATGTTATAACCTAGGTGTATCTATAAACTGAATTTAAATTAATAGATATAAGTTCAGGTAAACAAGTTAATTATTAAAACACCAAAAGACAATAAACTAGATTTTATATTATATTTATTTAATAACATAATGTATTTATCCTGTTCTTCAAGTTACAAGATGAATTATATCAAACCCTAAACTACCATTACACTTGCAAAGCCTAATTTAAAATTGTAGTACAACTTACACCACTAACTCTAAAGTTAAAACTTTGACTGACTTACTTTCATTTACCAAAATTACTATGCATAGTAATTGTGTTATTTAACTCAAACTACTACAAATTATAATAGTAATATTAAACAACTTTCAGAAATCCACAAGAGCTTGTTACATAAATATGACAAGGTTGTTTAAAACTGTCTGATACATAAAGTAAGTTTTAAACTTTGATATATATATATACACTTATCCAAAACCTAAGAAACATTTTGTAAACCCGTTGTAGCTTGTACCCTAGGATCTTTTTTAAAAATTATGGTTATAATAGATACATTTGCACACACATGGTAAAGGTATGTGGACATGCCTTCTAATTAGTGGGTTCAACTATTTCTGCCATATCCATTGCTAACAGGTGCATAAAATCAAGCATACAGCCATGCAATCTCTGTAGACAAACATTGGCAATAGAATGGGTTGTACTGAAGAGCTCAGTGATTTGTAACATGGCACTGTCACAGGATGTCACCTTTCCAACAAGTCAGATGGTCAAATACCTGCCCAGCTAGAGCTGCTGCAGTCAACTGTAAGTGCTGTTATTGTGAAGTGGAAACATCTATGAGTAACAACAGCTCAGCCACAAAACAGTAGGCCACACAAGCTCACAGAACAGGACTGTCAAGCACTGAAGTGCATAAAAATTGTCTATCCACAGTTGCATCACTCACTACCAAGTTTCAAACTGCCTCTGGTAGCAACATCAGCACAACAACTGTTTGTTGGGAGCTTCATGAAATAGGTTTCCATGGCCTAGCAACCCATTTACACAAGCCTAAGATCACAATGCCAAGCGTGGCGGGTGGTGTAAATCACACACTATTGGACCCTGGAACATTGGAAACTCATTTTCTGGGTTTGGCAGATGCCAGGAGAATGCTACCTGTCTGAATGCATAGTGCCAACTGTAAAGTTTTGTGGAGGAGGAATAATGGTCTGGGGCTGTTTTTCATGGTTTAGACTAGGCTCTTCAGTTCCAGTGAAAGGAAATCTTAATGATAGAGTGTAAAATGACCAGACCTTTTCACCCAACCTTATTAATGCTCTTATGGCTGAATAGGAGCAAATCTTTGCAGCCATGTTCCAAAATCTAGTGAAAATCCTTCCCAGAAGAGTGGAGGTTGTTATATCACCAAAGGTGGGACCAACTCCATATTAATGCTCATGGTTTTGGAATGAGATGTTCAACAAGTACATATGAGTGTGATGGTCGGGTATCCACATACTTTTGGCTATGTAGTGTATATATATGTGTTCAGATAGTACTGCAGTAGTTGAACACTTTGAAAGAAAAAATGTTAATTTTTAAGGTCAATATGTATTTCATAATTAATTTTGCTTTATTGCTTGAAATGTTCATGTATTATAGGATTTCTCCAAAGATATGTTTTAGTAAAATTGATGTAGAGGTCTACTTTGCAATCATATCTCCACTCTTTTCAGTCTATCCTAGATTGGTTCTGATTTACATAACTTTAAAACTGACAGTTGTTGAGTTTCATTTTTGTGATGTATTATGGTTGTGTGTTGATCTGTTAACCCCTCAACAGAAATGAAGTATGGAATAATGTGTTTAGATTAACGAGTGTATATTGAGAATAAATTAAGTCTAAAATCTGTTTATTTGTCATGTCATTTTGATAATCACTCATGGATTTTCCATTTTAGATCTGGAAGAACAGTGTTTTGTAATAACTGTTTTCATAATGGCGTAACTGTGGGGCAAACATACCCTGACTACTCCTTTCTCTCGCACCAAAAAATCTGTTTTTCAAAGGTGAGCTAGCATTAGAAGACACAGGTGTTATATCTTTCACTGACCACATAACCATATTTTAATTTTATCTTTATAAAATTTGGCAGACTTTAGTAACTATTATAAGTGTTTGGTACACAAAGCAAAATCAGATTTTTTAATGAAGTATCTTTACTAAAGATTTATCCACGTCTTGGAGGGGTGTTAGGAATACCTAGAGAAGGGAGAATACCACGTCTTGGAGGGGTGTTGTATAAATTAGAGAAGAGGGAACACCACGTCTTGGAGGGGTGTTAGGAATGCGTCTTGGAGGGGTGTTAGGAATGCCACGTCTTGGAGGTGTTAGGAATACCACGTCTTGGAGGTGTTAGGAATACTTAGAGAATAAATATCATAATTCTCATACTAGGAAAATTGTAGATTTTTATTATTATTATTATTCTTATAAAAAATTCATGTTAACACTTAATATTAACATATGGATTATCAGATATGTTTTTATAATATATTTATTGGTGTATTAGGGAAAAGAAGTGTAATTAAATTTTGATTATAATTTACTCATGATGTTCAGTAAATTATGTCTATGGAAAGAAGTTTCATATTATTTAGCATAACTGACAGAAATTATTTACAAAGTTCAGTATCAAACCTTTTTTTTTTTTGGGGTATTGAATGGTGATTGGAGATAGCTGTCAGTAAACTTCAAGAGGTGTGTAACAAATGATGTAATCTCTATTATGTATGTGTCATAAAATGTTTAGGAAGATCAAATTTTGAATTTTGAAAACCTATCTATTTCACTGTTAATATTATAAGTAACTTGTATCTAGTGCCCACTTCATAAGATGGTATTAAATGTATTAGTAGTTTTATAACTAAATTAAGATTTATAACCTCTCTATCTTATGTTTTTCTATATAAGTAGCTTGTATTATTTTATTTCATAAATTTTACACAAGCTACACAAAACTTATCTGTGACAAGATATCCCAAATTTTTAAACTTATAGGCTAACAAAGATAGCTAGTCAACATTGGCATCTACAAAACTTGGGCTAATCTAGTCAGACTGGATAGCGTCCATGGTCCCAGATTGTAGAGCATATATCTTCAGCAATGGGGTATGAATGATGAAACCCTGGGTTCAGAATCTCAGTCCATTGTGCCACACCTTCACAATTGTATTGTTAGATGTATTGTATGGAATATTTAAACAAAAGTAAAGCTAGATATTACTCACATATCCAATATTAATTAACATAAAATTGTAAATTATCGTTGTTCTGTTCGAAAAATAAAATTTGCTGTTTTAATAATTTTATCTTCTATTTCAGTCTATTCACAACTTCACCCTACATGTAAGTATGTTCATAGACAGATGTTTGTTCATATCACATTGTACACAGTGTGTTATTCTCAAGTTAATGTAGGTGAAATAATCTTACATCTAATATGAGAAGTAATATATGTATTTCATATGGTCATGTTAACTAGTGTTATATTTAACTTAATGTAGATCACATCCGTTCTATGTTTAATATTAGAAGTAATACATTAAACAGCATATATCCACAATTCATCTTGGTAACTAGTGTTATGTTTAACTTAATGTGGTCCAAATCAGGTTTATGTTTTATATTAGAAGTAGCACATTAAATAGTGTATAATTACACATAATCTGAGTAACTAGTGTTATGTTTAACTTAATGTAGTCCAAATCAAGTTCTATGTTTAATATTAGAAGTAGCACTTTAAATAGTGTATAATACACATAATCTTAGTAGCTAGTGTTATGTTTCACTTAAATGTAGTCCAAATCAGGTTTTATGTTTAATATTAGAGAGTAGCACATTAAATAGTGTATAATTACACATAATCTGAGTAACTAGTGTTATGTTTAATTTAATGTAGTCCAAATCAAGTCCTATGTTTAATATTAGAAGTAGCACATTAAATAGTGTATAATTACACATAATCTTAGTAACTAGTGTTATGTTTCACTTAATGTAGTCCAAATCAAGTTCTATGTTTAATATTAGAAGTAACACATTAAATAGTGTATAATTACACATAATCTTAGTAGCTAGTGTTATGTTTCACTTAATGTAGTCCAAATCAAGTTCTATGTTTAATATTAGAAGTAACACATTAAACAGTGTATAATTACGTAATCTTAGCTAGTGTTATGTTTCACTTAATGTAGTCCAAATCAAGTTCTATGTTTGTAATAGAAGTAACACATTAAATAGTGTATAATTACATAATCTTAGTAACTAGTGTTATGTTTCACTTAATGTAGTCCAAATCAAGTCCCTATGTTTAATATTAGAAGTAGCACATTAAGTAATTTAGCATATGAGTACACACCTTAATCTTAGTAGCTAGTGTTATTACTGCTTAGTAGCTAGTTAAATCCCAAGTCCTATGTTTAATATTAGAAACACATTAAATAGTGTATAATTACATAATCTTAGTAGCTAGTGTTATGTTCCACTTAATGTAGTCCAAATCAAGTTCTATGTTTAATATTAGAAGTAACACATTAAATAGTGTATAGTCACACATAATCTTAGTAACTAGTGTTATGTTTCCTTAATGTAGTCCAAATCAAGTCCTATGTTTGAAAATATTAGAGTAACACATTTAAATAGTGTATGATTACACACAAATCTTAGTAGCTAGTGG